>NC_136013.1:22352148-22652148 GCF_048128805.1 Centroberyx gerrardi
GCCAATAGCACAAGGCCAGTTCAGTACCATACTTTTCACCATTAGGTGTCAGGCTTCACCACAGATTTGGGTTTGGGGTTTACTTACTCTTTAAAAGTTTATTTCCAGGGGGTGTGAATGAGGATTTTACAATCAAAGAGTTCCTATAGATTTCTTATTCACTTATTTATTCTTTTAAAACATTTTAAATACACAAATACACAACCATAACATAGTCTTAGGCCTTCTGTGATGCAACCATACCTAAGCCTTGTAAACAGGAGGTTGTTGGTTCAAATCCTAACAACAGCAGGCTGGTGAGCGTTGCTCCCATTATGCTTTACTTGTGCAACATTTATCATATTGTGCTTTTGCCAATGAAGACCCAATTCAGGTTGAAACAATACACAAATCAAATTTACTGTATGAAGAATTCAGTGGACAGATTCCTTTTTCATTTTCCTACCTTGCACATGAGGTCACTTTGCATTTGCATGCACCATTTTCTGTGCAACATGTACATTTGGCAAGCCATTAGTCACGGTCTGGGTTATACTGTTTGGCAGACTCAACATGTCTCTTTATCTAGCCCAACAGTGTTGTCGGCAGTGCAGCATCAGTAATCACGCCAACATACTTCACCATGCTGCACTCTGGACCGGCCTTGTCACAGAGAGCCAGAGCAGAGATGATTTATCGTCCGTGTCTTTATGCAGAAGCAGCCAGTTAGAGTCCTGGGGGAGAAAAATCTCACGTCTTCATATGGACAGACCCTTAACCAGGCGGATCTCTCTAACAGGACTGGAAAGACAAAGAGAGAGAGAGAGAGAGAGAGAGAGAGAGAGTGCAAATGTCTTCATATTCACTGTAGGGTTAGACAGCTACGTTTTTTTTTAAGATGGATTGCTGATATTTTTTGCTGATATTCAATCAGAAGGTGGGCTATGGATCAGTCTCCTTCCGTTTGTCCGTCTGTCAGGCACGATATCTCAGAAACCACTGATCAGATTTTGACAAAACAAATGAGCATCTTACTTCTGCCTTGCAATTGCACCAATTGGGCCAAGGGGGGGACGACATCAACTGTTCGTTTGTCTGTGTGTCATGCAAAATATCTCAGGCACTACTGATCAGACTTTGAAGAAAGTTGGGAAAATGATGCATCTCGCCACAGTGGTCCAGCATTTTCAACCACTGACCCAAGGGGATGCATCAATTTTAGGACAAATCATGGTGACATATTTGTTACTCATTGGTCATGAGGGGAATTACAGGATTTGTTGGGGACAACAGGTTTACTGAAGCCTTGTTTTGGATCGAAGCTGCCTATAACCGTTATTTTGTGATGATATTTAGTAGGTATAAATTTCACCAGTTTCATGCTACAACATTCCAAAAATGACAGGTATCCATGTAATAACATTCCCCTTGGAATGTTATTCTTGTCAGGGTGGAAAAGCCTTCGGAAACAGCACTAAAACACTAAAACTCTCCACTGAAACCCAGACTAATACAATTCTTCTAGGTGGGTTAAGGCAGGGTGAGATGGTTTTCACTGCAGGTTTTACAGACTGTTGAGTAAAATCCTCCCACACCACACTGGAATGATTCCTCCGGTCAGACATCTGATATAAAAATAATACTAATAAAGACATATCGACTGTCTGTGGTCAGCGAGGAACCTCCATCATATCAGAGGTGGACGACACTGACTGGCTGATATCCAATTTTTAATAAAAGGTCAATATCGGCCAGATTTACCGTCAAACCAATATTCACACTTAAAGTTCCCATGACAACAGGAGTCAGAGGTCTGTTCATGACATGCAGCTGTGATAAGAGGAAAATATGGGTGTGAGTTTTATGAGTTTAATAGTGGCAGGCGCATCTTACTGGTTACAATACAAATATAATAAAACTATTTAAACAATCTTTGAGGAGGCGGCAATGAAAACCAAAGAAAAATTGATCAAATATGACTGTAGTAGAAATTATATCACCATACTTGCTGGGATCAATGTGCCTTTTTCAAGTTATAATGCCAATCTGTGGTAAAGACAAATTACAATAATTTGCGTACACGCTATCTTGGAAACACACATTTACAATGCTTTTAAAGGAAGGATAAATAATAATGTTTTGGGCTGTGTGGAGAACATATTTCCCAAAGGATTTGTTTTGTCGTTGTTTTTTTTAATCCTGTATCATCTCCTTGGAATGGTACCTCATTTAACATCTAAGAAAAAAAAAAAGTCTTTTCTCACTTCATTGGGACTTAAAAATCCCAATCCATTTTCTGTCTTGCTTTTCTTGATGGTGTTTTGATTTGCAGGAAAATTAACTGTGAATTGAAAACTTAAGCAGGAAAATCACGTATGTGTGATAAATCATCTTTGTGCTCTGTCCTTGTATCAAGGTCGACATATTACACTACTGTACAATGACACACACACACACACACACACACACATGTCATGCTGTCAGAGAGCACGCACGTGTGTATGATGTATCCCATAGAGGAATGGTGAGACAAACATGTTAATTATAGAGATGTCATGTAGATGGCATGCAATTATAGAGGTGTATGTGTGTGTGTATGTGTGAGCAAGAGAGAGAGTGTATGAGTGTGTGTGTGTGTGTGCATGTGTGTGTGTGTGTGTGTGCGCAAAGTGTATGTGCAAGTGTGTGCGACCTAGTATCCCAATGGGGGAAAAGTGAGACAGACGTGACACACAATGATAATGTCATTGTGCAACATTACACGACACAAAGCGGGGTGGGGGGGGAGACAGAGAAGAGAAAGACAAAAGGGAGGATATATGGAGATAAAGATGAAGGGAAAAAGAATGAGAAGACGGAGGAAAATGACACATGAAGAAAGACAGAAAGATGGCCATTAACATTCTTTGCATGTTAATTCACTGAAAAGCTATTGTACATATCACAAACAAACCTCTCTCTCTCTCTCTCTCTCTCTCTCTCTCTCTCTCTCTCTCTCTCTCTCTCTCTATGACACACACATACACAAACACACACACACACATCAACTTGCGATCAGTGAGGCTGACTATAAATGAAATCATTTGGCTGCAAATGTAAATAGATGGGATTTGTAGAAAGGAATAATAAGAATATATGTGATAATAACAACACACACACACACACACACACACACACACACAAATAGAACTGATAATAAATGGCATAGTCTGGATGCAGTCAGTGAAAGTGACAGGTGCAATATGGAATAATGAAAAATACACACACAAAAAAAAGAAAATAGTGAGAAAATGTGTGCAGACGGACAAAACATAATAGCATTTATCTCTGTGTGTGTGTGTGTGTGTGTGTGTGTGTGTGTGTGTGCGTGCACATGTACTCCTGTGAGAACTTAATCTAAGTGATCAGTGTACCCAGTCACACACTTGACAGTCGACCGTGGGATTAACTTTCTTTCTGTCAAATCAACAGATAGAGGGTGGGAGTGCTTTATTAAATTATGACAATTCATAAAGTACATATTTCAGTTTCCTTCCACTGTTGAGGGTTTGACGGCAACTGGGAGATCCAATAAAAGCTGGCTTTATTGAGAAAAAAATGTATGTGTCAAATTATATTACTTTATTCCTTTGTATTCTTGGCGACTGGACAGGGATCCTGACATATGAAAGCTTTTTTTATAAAAAAAAAAAAAAAAAAGTTTGTATGTAAAAATGTTTGTATCAGACTATGACAATTCATAATGGTTATGGACTGTCCATTTGACAGGAACAATGCCTTGCAGATACTTGATATCTCTCATGTTGACAGTTTATTAGGAGACAAGAAGACTAAGTCTAGCTACTAATGTATCCTAAAGCTAGACTGATATATGGGGCCAATATTGGCCGTTTATTAAAAATCAGATTTTACTCAACATTTCAGCAAGTAAAAACAAGTTTTCTCCATTGTTTGTACTTGCTGAAATTATTATATAATAAATGAGCAAAGAAAAATCAATCTGAGTTTTGAGTGTGCGGCCAACCTAACCTTGGATATCCGCTATTTTCAATCAAAAATCCAACAGTAAACATGTCGTCCTCCAGGAATGATGCAGCCCCCTCACAGCCAATCACTAATATGTCAGTGGTGAGATGTATCATTTCCCCACGTTTCCTCAAAATCTGAACAGTGGTGTGTGAGATATTGCATGTGACACATGGACGGACAAACAAACAAACAAACCAGCTAATGCATGTAGCTGATCAGTGCAATTTTGAAAATGTTACAGTGCAGTGGTGAGATGCATCATTCCCCCAAGTTTCATCAAAATCCTAACAAATGGACGAATGAACGGAACGGTGACTGATCCGTAGTCTACCAACCAATTTCATTATGGGAGATACAAAAACCCATATCTGTCCCATGCCTTAACTTCCATCTTGATTGAAAAAGCCCCAGTCCTGACTTTATTTGACCTTACAAATTTTGGTTGAAGTCACACAGATTCTCAAAGAGTTTGACTTTGATACGTGGACAGTTAAGGTACCGCAACTTTCCGATCCTAAGTCAAGGAGGCAAGAGGTTGCAACCGCACGGAGATGACAAATGACGAACCTGGCATGACTCCCCTCTCTCGTCTCCCGCTCTTTCTTCTCGCCCGGCTCCCTCCTCGACTGTCTCTCCGTGTCTCGCTTTCTCTGTACATCTTATTAATTTCAGGGACATGAAAGGTGCCGTGTGGAACAAAGTCACTTTCCTCTCCTGACATCAAAGGCTCAAAATCTCCTTTAAAGCCGCCTGATGACCGACTCTTAAAAGAAAGAGAAGGTGGGCTCTGCTAAAGAACAGAGCGGAGAGTTGACACAGGGAATAGATTAGAAACAAGGCTCCCCCCTCTTCTCCACCTCTTTTCCTCTCCATTTTTACCACACCATGAGAAGGTAGGTAATGCTAGTTTAAAATGAATAGAGAAAGTGAGAGTCGGAGTGAGAAAGACACAAAAAGGGAGACAGATGGAGAGGGAAAGAGGTAAAAAAGAATTGTGATTAACTTTCTCGCTGCCAAGGTCGCATACTATATACTTTACACTTATAGTAGTAGTCATAGTAGTAGCAGTAGCAACAGCAGTAGTAGCAGTAGTAGTAGTAGTAGTAGTCGTAGTAATAGTAGTAGTACTAGTAGTAGTAGCAGTATAGGTATTAGTAGACTCTTAAATAGGATGTCATTTGAACACATCTGTGTATCTTCTTTGGGACAACATACAGTACATTGGTGTTACTTTTCAACAAAAGATATGTTAATAACATATGGTGTGTCACAATGTATTATCATTAACATATGTTGTTGAAAAGTAACACAAAACTGTGTTGTTCCAAAGAATACACACAGATCTTTTTTTAGAGTAGTAGTAGTAGCATAGTAGTAGCAGTATTAGTAGTAGTAGCAGTAGTGGTAGTAGTAGTGGTAGTAGTAGTAGTAGTAGTAGTAGTAGTAGTAATAGCATATAGTAGTATATATTCTTAGCATATTTCATGATATTTCTCATCATCACATCATTAGGAGAGGCTTCTTTTTCTTTCTAACTTATGAGATTTGTGTCTAAATCCACCGTGAACTATATTAGCTCACATGAACAACTTATGCAAATTCTGTTTTAAGGTGGATTTTAATCACTTTGATTTTTTTTCTCACCAGCTACGTGTCACATTAAGGAGAAAAAGTTCCTGCTTTGGCACCTAATTTAAAAGGACAAATGGCTTGGTGGCATTAGTGGGTTTATTATCGTGTGTGTGTCTATGTGTGTGTGTGTGTGTGTGTGTGAATAATTGGCTGTGTGGATTGTGTGTCTAGCCAATTAAAAAGTCAGCCACTTCGTTAACAACATCCAGAACATTCTTATTTGGAGCGTGTTAATTAATTGATCATTAATCATAAGGCTTTCATTAGGAAGGCAGACAGAGAGAGTGTATGTATGTCAGAAAACTTCCAGTCCCTTCAGGGAGAAACACACACACACACACACACACACACACACACACTATAAAGTTGAACCTCTTGTCCTAAATCCCTGAAAAAAAAAAAACTGCTCAGAGGCTGAAACCCTCACTGGAATACAAAACACACACACACACACACACACACACACACACACACACTGCCTCCTTCACCTTGATAACACGGCTCTTATCAGTTTTACCCCATATCTCTGTCTCTCTCACTCTTGGACGACAAATCCAGTTTTAATACTGTACTGGAGGATTATCATAGAGCACATTAAGATTCAGTGCAGGCCGAGCTGCACTGCAGAAGCCTGTAATCGGGGGGCGTCAACTGGGACTCACTTAGCCTAAATGAGTCCAAATCTATTCTGAATCCATATCTAAAAATCAGAAATCACATCAGGGAGCATTCAGGACCAATGTTCCCTCCAAACTGATAGTTTGGTGAGCTACGTCTAATAATTTATATCACATTGACCGAATAATATCTGGTCAGTCATCAGTCATTGCTCCACTTGTCCCCTTATAAGCAGGTACGCAGGGACTCCGCTGGTAATTACTCTCTGGCTGCCTTCACACCTGGAATTAACATGTGTCTTGTGTCCGGATTGTGTCTAGATGTGATGTAGCTGGATGAAATTTACTCTGGCATTAAAATAGGTCTCCAGTATATACACTGAAATCCGTCTCTGTCGCCACAGCGCAGATTGTCACATTGTCCTCTCGAAATTTCTCAAAAATTTAGTGGATTTTTAAATTTAAATTGGTTTTCTGGGTACACACAGACTTCTTTGCATAAAGATCAAATCCCTTTCTGTTCCTTACTGGTGGTTTAAAAGATAATTCCAGTTTGTTTCAGCAGGGGATTTCAAATGTTTTCATGTCACTGACCGCCAAATAGACAGATTAGGTCACAGATCCCCATTGGATAAGATTTAGTGTAGAACTGTCTTGTACATGGGGAGATAAGAGTGGTGAGAGTGAAACCAGATTACAATAGTCATTCTTATACATTCTCTAATTTCTTTTTTTGCTGTTAACCCCCTGGAATCCCCTGAAGGATCGCTGGAACCCCCTCAAAGACCCCTGGAAACCCCTCAAGGACCACCGGAACACCCTCAAGGACCACTGGAACCCCTCAAGAACCCCTGCAACCCCCTCAAGAACCAACGGAACACCCTCAAGGACCACTGGAACCCCTCAAGAACCCCTGCAACCCCCTCAAGAACCAACGGAACACCCTCAAGGACCACTGGAACCCCTCAAGAACCCCTGCAACCCCCTCAAGGACCAACGGAACACCCTCAAGGATCACTGGAACCCCCTCAAGGACCACTGCAACACCCTCAAAGACCACTGGAACCCCCTCAAGGACCACCAGAACCCCCTCAAGGACCACCCGAACCCCCTCAAGGACCACCCAAACCCCCTCAAAGACCACCGGAACACCCTCAAGGACCACCGGACCCTTGGGTGTCCACTTTGAGAACCACTGTACAAAAGTTAAGAGAAGCAGGCTAGAGCCGGGGAAGTGGATGCATAAAATGTTCCCTTCCTCATCGTCTAATGTTGAGATGCTCTTGAGCAAGGCACTTAGCCCCCAGCTGGTCAAAAAGAGGCTATACAAAAGTAAGAGAAGGAGAGTAGTCCAAGAGCCAAAGAGAACAAAAATATTTTAAACCGGATACAGATGGTTTTGAGGAGATTTGGGATATAGAGAACTCTCACACCAAAGAAACATCTGAAACTGACATGAAAAAAATAAATATCCATTAGAGCAACAAATGGTGGGAACGAGTAATTTACGCACACACACACACACACACACACACACACACACACACACACAAACTCACTTTAATGCACACATTCCCCTTTCTTGATGAAAGCCCTAACGAGTAATTAATTAAAATAACCCAGTCCAATTAAAAATATTCTGGATGTTGCTAACGAAGTGGTTGCCTTTCTAATTGGCAAGACCCACAATCCACGCACACACACACACACACACACACACACCTGACATCAAGCCGAAGACAATTAACTTCTAAAGGTTTGTTCTCTTCTATTCTCTTTGAGTCTGGCTCCTAGTTTTAGGCGACTTATCAATTGATTGCTTCAGCCTACAGCTACGCAGCAGGGCAACACTTAGAAGCATAAATTGATGATCAGAAGCCAAATGATCAACAATCTAAGCATCTTAGTTTTGCAAGGATCTCAGTTCAAATCAAACAGATCATCAATATTTTTAGACCTGCAGTAGCAAGTAGTAATAGGATACATCAAAGAAAAATAGGATATAAAAAAACAATAGAGCAAATGGGGTCTATATATACAAAGGCAATGGACAATATTATTGTTCCTTTGTCCCTAAAGAACCAATCCTTTTTATAAAGTTAATTCACATCATGATTACACAGTTTTATTTTGAACCAGTCCTCAAAATTCAACCTCAAGTGTTATTTTAACCGACTATTACTATATTTATTCATGATGATGTCTGTAAAGCCATGTATAAATTGATTAATATGGGCTTTAATACAGTTATAATGTTCTTTCTGAGGCTTTCAATATGGGTTGCACTATCACCTCTGACCAATCACTTGTCCCTTTGTTTTGTTTCCCCACTCTGAACACCAAAGTGGAAGTTTTGAGAGTGGTTAAACTCCTGGTCTTTGGAGCATGAGATTGTGAGTTCAAGTCCCTGACATGTGGGAATCATTTTGAAGTTTCAAAGTAAATCAACACTGAATCACATAGTGCAGAAAACTCAAAGCAGCTGTTTGACATCATCTGTCAATGGCAAAATACCTGATTTGGCATCACTGATTGGGGTTTGGCCAGAAGTTTCAGCCCACAGAGAGCAGTGCAGCAGCAGTTTTCTGGACCATGTGGTTTAGTATTGATTTATTCGGTAATGGAGAGAACTACAAAGTTCTATAAAGTGGTTAACACTGTCAATCACAGGCTGCAGTATCATAATGCCTCACATGTGGAAGATTGTGGGTTCAAATCCAGACTTGTCCTTTCCGAAGTCATAAACCATCAAGGACAAGAAGTTTATTTTCCAATAGAAAGTTTGGCCATTGGGAATAACTTCAACAATGTGATTGCAATGAAATGCTAAACTGGACAGTCACAGGCCGACACAAAATTGGCCATGACGAATCATGTGCAATCGTCACAGTTCGAATGAAATCCTGTGGAGTGTGTGGAGGCGAGATGGCAGCACAGGCTACAGTGAGAGCTTTTTACCCGCTAGATTTGATCGTCATGATCACTATTGAGAACAGCATGATGAGTGCATGTAAGCCATGTTCTTTAAACAGATTCATGTATTGCTTTCTTCCTTTCTTTCTTCTGTTTCTCTTCCAGATGACATGCAGCTGTGGCACACCAGTTCATCAGAAGTGTGCAACAAACAAGTGCTACATCTGCCAAAGTAACATTTTATTTCCTTTCTTGTAAAACCCGCTGCTTCAACAATCTGACAGCTTTAATATCTTATTGTCTTCTATTGCATTCCATTTGAATATGCATGTATGCATTCATTAATGAATTGCTGCTGTTGACACTCATTTACTTACATCACATTTACATTCACTTATGATCATTCTTTTTACACTTGTTCCCACATTATCTCACTTTCTTCACTCACTTCTAATCATACATTTTTGCCTTCTATAGTTTTTTGGAAACTGTCTCATTCATTACTCCTTTTGCTGTTCTGCAAACTTTTTAAAACCTCAATTTGGGAGCTATTAGACCAGTTTTCTTCCATGTTTTAGATCTAGATGTCTCCATTTCCTCCATCTCTGCTGACCTAGTGGCATTGATGCCAGATGGAAATATCTCAGAGGAGCCAGGTAGGACGCACCACCCCGTACCCAAAACCAACATGTGTCGGTAGCTGACAAGAATGACTAGATCGCCTCCCCAGAAAAATGTGAAGTGCTCTTCACAGCACCTGTTGCTTTTATAATAATCACTGCTATGTTAATATTGAATGAATGCATCTTTATTTGTCCGTTAGGAAATTTGTTATTCTTGCTATGAGTACCACTGAAGTACAAGTGGTCCTGTTTAATTTCCTTTTCATTTCTATTTCATTACACATTTGTATCTTTAGACTGTTTACAATATGAAGAATGACATGGTCCTCAGTGGTGACCATGCCATCCCCCTATCCCCAGGTTCCATATATTGGAAGCAGAATGCCCACAAGGTCTTTGCCATAGCAGCAAGAGGAAAAGAACAAGTACAGTGGTACAGTACCAATCTTTGTGAGCCGATTTCTCACCTATAGTAGTCAATACTAAATCTAATAATGACAATTGCATTGTATCTGTCAAGTGGAAAGGATGATGAGACCTCAGGCCTGCAGGATGTCTATGACAGGATAGAGGAGGTGGTGCTGGCTTCTCAGGACCTTCAGCAAGTAATCTCAGATATCAAAGAACTGTCTGAGATGTCCATCAGTTAAGGAACTACCAACACCTTGACTGAAGTCCAGGCAGAGAAAGAAAAAGCTTTCACTTGCTTGGTGTGCAAGGATAAGTACTGTATAGACTATTGATTGCAATATTCTTTAAATCAGTAAATCAGTCTAATACATGGGGTATGCAAAATAATGTAAACACTTGGGTAAAGTATATGGGTTGGATTTTCCCTCGTTCCCTAAGAAGGCATAGTTGGTGTTAACCAGGACATGACTGTCCGTGCTGATCAAGATGTCTAGTGGGTTACATAAACATTATTGTATGAAAAGCATTTTCTATGTAGATTTTCTATGTTGATTAATGTTCATGAGGTGGAATGATGTTTCATCCCTCCTACATAATTCCAGATGCTGGTAGTTTCCATGTAACAGTACATACAAGCTGGTTTGGCCGCATGTTGGCCCAACATCATATTGGGTTGATGTTGGTGGTTGATGATGTTGGGCTTCCACATATGACCAAAGCAGCTTATATGTACTGTTCCATAAATACTAACAGCATCTGAAATGATGTAGGAGGGATCATGCAACACCATTCCACCTCATGAGAGTTAATCAACTCATGCCCAAATATACATTGAAAATGCCTTTTTTTTAAGGTTATGATCGTGTTTGAAGCTACACTGTCAAAACAGAAATGTAGTCCAGTTTTGTTGTTTTTTTGTTAACATTGAAGTTGGGGTTTCTGTCTTCTAAATCACCTTTCTCAGTCCCTGAACTGTCAAACCAACCAGTGTCACCATGTTTGTTTTTTAAGGACTTTAACTTTTAACTTTAGAATGTTGCTGAATTTTGATCTTTAATTGTTCATTCTCAACCACCTTCAGAAACCAGATGTGACAGCAATGCGCTCCCTTGTTCTCCTACAGGGTATCTGCGGGTCATTAAATGGTATGAGAAAGCATTAAATCACTTTTGTGAAAATTAAGGCCTTAAATGGCATTAAAAAGTCTGAAATTTGATGTCCAGAGGTCTTAAATATTTTCTTTATCATTTTAACAATAATCAGTAATATTTTACTGGCTCGTTGTACAAAATAACCATAACATATCAGTGGGGGTTTGCAAGTGTTGTTGATCAATGCCAGTCACTCCACTGTTACCTCGAGAAATATTTCCAGGCATGGTTGTGTGCCGTTGACGTAATCGAAATCAAGCGATGCACTATGGGCATCATGCTAGTGATTTGTTCTCACATTCTTTTTCATTGCTACTGTGGCCCTCCCATTGTTAAAACACTGAAGTGGTGGACTTCTTCTCACCCATCAAGACTGTGCCTGGTTTTGCTCTCACATACTGCTTTAGTGTAGCCTTAATGGTGTGACCAGTTAGGGCTCGGAGTGGCATTAAAATGTCTTAAAAGTGGTATTAAAAATGTCTTAAAAAGCGTTAAATTCAATCTGCTGATACCTGCAGATACCCTGTCCTAGGCATCCCTGTTCTACTTGGTGATGACCCCAGTGACTTTTACAAGACCTGCTTCGTAAGTGCTTGTGTAGTTACAGTCCTGCTTAAATATTTGTTCAACATTGCACATCATAAGTTGGTCAGACATCATGTTTGGATTGTATTCAAAGCTACACTAAGCATTTTTTTCTGACCACTAGAGGGTGACAGAAACAGCAACATATTTTGTAAAGACATACACAGCAAAACTACTGGGCGACGGAAGCCCTTAAGGACAAACTGTGCATAAAGGCTAATGGCTAAAATAAACGTACCTACAGAGAAATATCGCCAGTCTCGCTTTGCCAGATTGTTCTCCTGCTGAAGGTTACATGTCCCACAATGACGAGGGAAGAGGCAGGTAGCAAGTTTACTAGTTGAAAACGCTTACTCGCTCACTTCATCGATTCACCATTACTCGGGCCGACTGACAACATGCTTTAGGAAAGGCTATTTGTTTATATCATTACGTCTCACGGAAATCTCCACGTAGCACACGTTAGTTTCAGGAGTGGTTACAGAGTCTGACATCGCTTATTGCAGGTTTAAGGTGCAAGTTCAGTAACAGAAATACATGTAATTTAAAAGGGTTTACAAACATTTAAGGTGGACGACAGCTATTTATCATGCCCATTACCACTTCCTTGTAATGATGGGGGTTTTTTTCTATGCAGGATTCAGACAGCGATGAGGCCTGGGCACGGACGTCTGTTGGGGTGTTGACTGTCATCAGCGAAGATCCGCCTCAGCACTCTCCAGACCGGCTCTACCTCGACCCAGTCTCTACCGCCATCATTGTTGAGGGAGGTATTGTAACGGGCCATCTCCAGAACCTACCTCAAGCGCTTTGCCCCTTGTTTGGGCTGTCGGCCAAAAACACTTTCAACTTCATTCAAAGAGTTTTGCTTGGCCTGGGACAGAACAAACTGACCAAAACTGCAAATCTCCTGTTGAGATTGATGAAAGAGCGGTGACTTTTCGCATTAGGTCTAAAAGCAGTTGAGAGCTCAGGTATGAATCTGTTACTGTTCATTGGTTGTTTAATAATTCAAATTGTATTGTCAGTAGGGGTGTGCCATATCGTATCGTTCACGATAATACCGGTATAGTTTTTAATATGATAAAAAAAACTCATATCGTGATAATGGCAATATTCCGACTTGTTGATGTAATGACGTCACGTGCGTAACTTACGCACAGCAACAACAAGCATGGCTGAAAGCGGCTCCACGGTGGAGGAGTTAATTCCAAAAAGGGGAGCAACTTCAGTAGTGTGGAAGTGGTTTGGTTACAAAAGAGCAGATGTACAACAAACCACGGTAAAATGTAAGCAGTGCAAGAAGACTGTAACAACAAAAGGGGGCAATACATCAAACTTCATCATTTCACCACCTCAAGCAGAGCACCCGGTTCAGTACGAGGAGAGCCAAAAGTCCCACGAGGAGAGCTCAACAGCTACTGTGAGTTCAAAACCAAGCAGACAAAATACATTGGTTCAGCATAGCATCGCAGAATCTTTGGCAAGTACTCCATATGACAGAAAAAGCAAACGCTGGAAAGATATTACCGAAGCCGTCACATTTTGTTTGGCTAAAGATATGATGCCAATCCAAACAGTTGAGAAGGAAGGCTTCAAACAGCTTATTAAAAAGCTGGACCCTACTATTTATATTTTATACAGAATCTGAATCTCACTCTTAGTTACTGTTGTTTACAAACTAAAGAACTGAGAGATAATTTTTGTTTAGTTTTTACTGAATATTTGAAGGCAAACTATTACGTTGATGCTGACATATAAAACTATAACACTTATTTTGTTGCAATTGTATGTTCTTGAAATTAATAATAAAATATTTTTCAGTATTTTGTCATATCATCAAGAATAATAAGAAAATAAGAATTGTCAGTGCCTTATTAGAGAAGGTTGTAAACCGTTATGAATCGTTACTGTTCATCGTATCTGTTACTGGTCTGGAAAGGTAAGGAAAAAGAATGTGGTAATCTCCTGGTCTTGAAAAGTTTGGAAATTACACTAACAACTTTGGAAAGGTATGGAAAAATGTTGTTGTACCAATACACATGCAATACATTCTTTTCACATTGTTTACATATGACTACACATTTTCTGTCATCTCACGTATTCTGATATTTGTTGCTGTGAAGAATAATATTCATCTATTGAGTGATACATTATAGTTAGTAGAGGCAAGGTGACTGTCGGTGTAAATCATACTGAACACTAAAATCTTCAAATTAAATCAAGAGATTAAGGTCTGGAAAAAGTCTAAAAAAAATTTAAATTGAAACTGTGTAGGAACGCTGTCATTGGTTGTCCTTGTAAAGGACATTTATAGACCTCGTCAGCCTTGCCCAAATATGGCTCACAGTTCCATAGCGATTTATCTGTAGGGAAAATGAATGGGGTTTCACATAATTGTCTCTGTCACAGTCTACTTTTAATGCAGGATTTTCAAAGTCGGTAGGGATTGAAAGTAGCAACCTCTTTTCTCTCTTTTCTCCCCATTTTCCTCTCAGTTATGTGTGCAAAAATACAAACTTAATGGAAGAGGTGAAAGACAGTTCACCTCCTGATGGCCTCCGGACCCCTCCTCCCTGCCGGGTATCCAGGGGCCGCTGCAGGTCCTTGAACTATTTGGCAGTGGAACATCTGGGAGAGGGGATCTATGGAAAGGTGACCCAATGTATGAAACTGGACACCAGCGAGACTGTGGCCATAAAGACCATAGAAAAAGGAGAGAACGACAGCATCGTCGCAAAAGAGGTGAGCTAGTTTACTGATTTTGATGTTCACTCTACCAAAAGATTGTGTTGCATTTGCTTAGTTGGTCAGATTTTGCCTTGGCCATTTAAAAGGTTCGCTATGTAACACATGAATTATCTTTTTATAACATATTGTTAGCATGTCAAACTTGTCACGTGTTCCCAGGTGGCCATGCTACAAAAGCTCAGAGGTTTGGACCCTGAGAAATGTCACATCGTGAAGTTTCACGAGTCCTTCCAGACGAGCACTGGCACTAGTCTGGTGTTCGAGGCCTTGGACATCAACCTGCATGACTACATCAGGCTCAGATGTCGCCCTCTGCCTTTAAATGTCATAGGATTGATCATCCAACAGGTACAGATTCTATCTCATAGAAAGCCAAATTAAAATTTTCAGCTGTAGCACATGCTCTATATTTTATGACTGACTTTGTACTTGCAGCTGGCCACAGCACTCGACGCCCTGAAGAGCATCGGAGTGATCCACACAGATGTGAAACCGGACAACATCATGCTGGTGGATAATTGGGCAAAGCCCTTCAAGGTGAAGCTGATTGACTTCGGCTTGGCCATTGAGACAAGTGAAGCAGAGACTGGCTCTGATCTTCAGCCCCGTTTCTGGAGGTGAGGTCTACAGAAACATGGATCTCCTCTACTGGAGTGTGCTTGCAGTTTCTCAGTTCTGCTGTAAATAAATAGCAGAGTGTGTGTTTCCTCTCCATACTCCTCTCCATACTCCATACTCCATACATGACAATGTTTCTCATGTTGTGTGTTGCTGTTCTTCCACACTCAGGTCTCCAGAAATCCTGTTGGGTCTGCCATTTTCTGAGGCCATCGACATGTGGTCCCTGGGCTGTGTGATGGTCTACTTGCATCTTGCCACTCCAATCTTCCCTGGGATGTGTGAATATGACATGGTCAGTACCTTACTATAGCTGGACACTATTCCTAATACATGTAGTACTGCTGCATCCACATATAGTCTTCCTGAAAGGCCAGGCTCAGTTCACTCTGTAAAGGATGACAGGGTCTAGATGTTCATTATTGATTACAGTAGCTGTTGTAAGAGCAGAAGATAATGATCACAGCAGACAAATCACCCAAAACGTATGGAGTCTTGATAGTCTAGACAGATGATGCAATGTTCTGCTTCCAGATGCGATTCATCGTCGACATCCTGGGTCAGCCTGCAGACCATCTTCTGGACGCTGGGCTGAACACAAAGACGTTCTTCAAGAAAAAACGTTGGAGCAGACGCTGGAGGCTCAGGGTACCACAACACCCCTTCTCTGGCTTCACTGGCCAAATATCATTTTCTCTTGAACATGTTCTTCTCTGTTTAAAGTGATTTGATTTAAGAATACATAATAGTATGAAAGTATAACAGTAAAGTGATTAAGAGGTATCTCAAATAGATTTTCTGTTCTTCTAGACTCCACAGGAGTTTACCAGAACAACAGGCGCACAGTCCGCAGACACGAGGTTCTACGATGAGCGCTCTCTGGATGAACTGAGGGAGGTGGGTGGTCAAGTAGGTGGTAGCTGCTGAAAAGTGAAGATGTAGCATTGGCTGAATTCATGACTTTCACTGACTGCCTTTTCATCAGTCAGGGAGATGATTTGTCTGATTTTCTGTTGGAATTTGCTTATTGTTTCCAAATTTAGAAGAGCCAGGGTGAAGAGATCAGGGAGTTTGTTGATCTCTTGAAGGCAATGCTCCAAATGGATGCCGGCATGAGGATTACCCCCAGTGAAGTCCTCGCCCATCCATTTATCACAATGAGCCACCTCAACGGCTCCCGCCACAGCTCTCAGTAAGTGTGTGTTTCTGTGTGTGTGCATTAAAGTCCTTATATTTCTGCTTTGCGTATAGGTTATCAGACAACAGTAGGCACTGTCTGTAATGATTTAGAAATTGATCAGTTGGTTCATTGATTGACATACTTTGTTCAGTAGTAAGTCCTGAGTATAACAGTGTGAGTTTGTTGTTTGGTAGCAGTGAAGCTCTGCCACCTGCCACCACCATGCAGAGAGACAGTGAGAATGTGGATGAAGAACAGTCTCAGCCTGCAGCACTGGAACCCAGCAGGAGCCAGGCCCAGACCAGATCCCAAGACATCGGGAACAAGACCAAGGCTGACGATTGGTAGGTGTTGCTCCATCTTTCCATTTGCCTGCTGCTGCTAGAGGATTGTGTGGCAGCGGCCACAGTTGCTTTATTATCAGATTCAAACTTTTTGATGTTGCTGAATCTATTGCTGAATTGCTGAATGTACCTGAACAACAGATTTGAGGGAGCAGTATATGTTAACTGCATGTGTCTTCATTCATCAGCACTAGTGGAACTTCCACATCGCCACAGTCGGGTGCCATCTTGGCTCAGCCAAAGTCAGTCATGAACAGCATGCAGGAGGATGGGGCTACTGAACAGCAAAGTGACAACCACCAAATTAGGTAAGATTATTTCCTCTGCTCACTAGACTCATCCCTCAGATAAAGGTGGAAGAGGAGGTCAAGTTAGGCCCTAATGTGAGCAGATCAGGGAGTATGTGCATGTGGGAAATTTGCATGATTGTTAAACGGCATTGTGACAAATAACATTTGAAGGAATAGTATGCTAACAGTCACTGCCACTATCAGGGCAAGCATGTCCACTAACAACAAGTTACTCCTAACAAGATGAGATAATTTTCCCTCTAGTCTGGTAAAGTACTGCCCTTTAAAACTTGTATGGACCAACAGTGACTGTGTGTGTGTGTGTGTGTGTGTGTGTGTGTGTGTGTGTGTGTGTGTGTGTGTGTGTGTGTGTGTGTGTGTGTGTGTGTGTGTTAGCCCCCACGCTGTCGTGAACAAGACCTCCAGCTGTGAGTCTCTTAGTGAAACCGCCATGGCTGCTGCCATAACTGAGGCGACTCCCTCACTGGACGCCACAGAGGTAGGAATCACCGCTTTCTGAGCTTGATTTATATATTAGCAATTTTGTACAGTACAGTAGAAAAGTTGACTCAACCAATAATGAATGTGATTATTATTAATACTAACAACCTCCTCTCAGGTGGGAGCTGCAGCTATTCCAGCTGTGGACTCTGACTCTGTGGACACCACATCGGATTCCCTGTGCAGCGCTGCTGCAGCCGCTGCTCTGAACCAGACAGACAGCCACCTGGACAACACAGAGTCCTCTCACACCACATCTGGTAGGAGACATTCACCTCAACTTGTGTCTGAATTGACCAGTCCTTCCACACTCAAGGTAATTAGGTCGGTGGAGGCATTGACTGTGCTCCTTTGATTTTCAGAGGACGGCAAGCCGAAGAAGAAGAAGAAGAAGAAGAAGAAGAAGAAGGGAATCCGAGGCTTCTTCTCCAGGATGATGGGGGCAATTCGCCACAGCTTCGTGCGCAACGCCGAAGATGTGGAGTGAAGGTTTCTATGAGGGTTTTTCAGCTACACACCTGACAACTTTCTTTACACTCAGAAAATATTCACACTATACCACTAGACCATCTAGTGAAGGCAAAAATGCCACAAAAAAAATTTTTCTTTGCCCCAGGACAGTTCAGTCAACACCTCTGAACATGCAACACTCTTTCCTAAAGCTACAAACTGGAGAATTTGGGACTAAATACCAAATGGTGGAGATGCTAATCTATGGCATACAAAATGACATAAAATGACGGCTTCCACTTGGAGCAGCCCCTGATTTTACATCCCAGTGACATCACAAATTCAAGGGTTTTCTCTCTGATCTCTGGCTTTAGGAAAAAGTTTGACGTTGACTGTCACAGAAAAGATCAATATTTGGAATATAGCTGCAAGCAGCATTGTCAGGGTTCATAAGCCCATAACAGCTAATGTTGGAGAATACATGTTTTACAATTACACAAGTCATATTTGTGGTTGTAAACATTGCTACATAAGAACATGTAGATAAAAAAATGTGTCTGCCAGGTAAATCAGGCGTGTATTGATCATTTTATTTTCACAGATAAATCAGGTAAGTATATCACTCTTCACTGGTTAATCAAATAAGTATGTTACATATTTGATTTCCACAGGTAAGTCAGTCAGCTATATTGTCTCAAGACAATATACCTACCTGACAATACACCTACCTGACTTACCTGTGAAAACTGTGAAATGAGCCAAGTGGCTCATTCCACAATTTAAAATGTATTCATGCATTCCTGAGTACAAAATGTGACCTATACTTGTGAGACCGCCATATTTTCTCCGATTCAAAATTGATCTTTTCTGTGACTTCAGATGAAGAACAGGGGTGGGTTAGTATTTTCTGAGTGTAAAATCCATCATGCAAGTTGTCAGGTGTTTTGCTAAGAAAAGCCCTCATAGTTCTCTGTGTGGGCAGCATGGAGGCTCAGTGGTTAGCACTGTCGCCTCACAGCTAGGACACAAGTTCCTTTCTGTGTGGAGTTTGCATGTTCTCCCCATGTTTGCGTGGGTTTCCTCCGGTTTCCTCCCACAGTCCAAAGACATGCAGATCAGGTTAATTGGAGACTCTAAATTGCCCAAAAATCTAAATACATCCAAAAATGAAAATTCAGTCATTATCTTCTCACCCCATGCCAGTAGAAAATCGGGTAAAGTTTGTTAGTCCGTACAACAGTCCCTGAGCTTCCCAGCTGAAGTACGTTGCAGCTTTCTCCAAAACAACTGAAGTTGCAGGAGACCTGTCTTCAGACTTCAAAAAATAACGGAAAATAACCATAAAATGGCTCCATTCAGCTCTTACAGCAAACTCCAAGTCTCTTGAAGCCAACAGATCCCAAAGTGACTTGAAAAGACCGACATTTACACCATTATTTAGCTGAAATCACCACTCTAGCTGTCACGTTTGTGCACACCCCGGCCCGATAGGTAAGGCTAGCTCGAATTACCAGAAACAACACTTCCAGTTTGGACGTTTAGCTTTCAAAATAAAAGCGCAAGATTTTGAAGGCTAAACGGCTAAAGCCAAAGTCTTGTTTCTGATAATTCGAGCTAGTCTTACCTATCGAGGCCAGACGTTTTGAAATCAATCAATAATGGTGTAAATGTCTGTCTTTTCAAGTCACTTTGGGATCTGTTGGCTTCAACAGACTTGGATTGTGCTGTAAGAGCTGCATGGACCCATTTTATTTTCTGTTATTTTTTTAAGTCTGTCTCCAGCAACTTCAGTTGTTTTGGAGAAAGCTGCAATGTATGGAACAAACTTTACCTGATTTTCTACTGGCATGGGGGGAGTAGATAATGACATTTTTGGGTGAACTATTCCTTTAACCCTGAAAAGGAATGAATGCAAAAGAAAATCTCTCCATAAAAAATAAAGCAACTCATTCAAAAAACAAATTTACAGTTGCACTGGTTGTCAGTATTATATGTTTTCACAGGAGAATGTATTAACTTCTACACTGCTAGTTTTACTTACAGAGGTGTAACGTTTCAAACACACATGAGATAGAGATACAGATACACACACACACACACACACATACATACACAAACTGACTTCAAATGCTCTTAGCTTTAACACATGCCGTCTATTTCAAAGTGGGCTCAAATCCTTTTGTATTAGTCAGTACTCTGTGCCATAACACACACTCACCCACACACATACACACACACACACACACACACACACACACACACACACACACGCAGGTTAAGAGATAAAGGGGTGAAATTGATGCCATGTTTGTATCACACAATGTGTCTGAAGACAGAAAGGCTACATTGTCTCTTTCTCTGTTTATCCAGCACGTCTTTGTGTTTGTTACCTCCATCTGTACTTTTTTTGATAATGTGAAACAGCTTACAACGCATATTTGCATCTCTAAAGGGGTTTTAGGGCCCAAGGGTGCCAGCCTTGGTGGATTAGTCTTACAGCTGAAGAAATTTGTGCTTGCGAGCGGTGATGAAGGGGGCTATTTGCCTGCACAATGCTGTTTTTGGAGCACCACAACTTGATTTCTTAGTGAATAAGATGAGAAATCTGCACTCTTAGCTCAAGCCACTGAGCACAAAAATGTGCAAATTGCCCTCACAGCACAGTCTTGAATGAATGTGAACTGAATGTGAATCTGGACCCGACTGTTTTTGACTTTCGGACTGATGTTGGTAGATATAACTTTGGGGTGATGGGAGTGCTTGCAGTGAAAAACCATTTTGTAAACCGTTTTGAAGTTCTCTATGAAAAAGATTATTATTATTATAACCCTCAGTATACCACCCCGCTGCAGCATTTATGATAATATAGCACAGAAAGCTCCACACGGTGGTGTATTTTAAGGGTTTGATTCACGCTGTGCAGCAATAATAACTGAACAAATGCGTCATCCTCTCATATTCACTGCTCTAATGCATGCACACACTCTTTATGTAGCAAGAAATGCATACATGGCATCACTCTCCGTATTGCTGCTGCTGGGTGAAAACCTCAGACCCTGTAACCAATCGTGAAACTAACGTGTGCTACGTGGAGATTTCCGTGAGACATAATGATATAAACAAATAGCCACACACGCGGACCAGCTGTGTTGTTGTTTTCACCTCTTTCCTAAAGCTTGTTGTCACATTCGGCCCGAGTCGTAGCTAAAAAAAAAAACTAGCTTATCTCCTCCATCGCTGTTGGAAAGCGGTGCTCTCCCCCCTCCAATGCCTGAAAAATTCTGGTAATGGCGAATCGATGAAGCGAGCGAGGAAACGTTTTCAACTAGTAAACTTGCTACCTACCTCTTCACTTGTCATTGTGGGACATGTAGCCTTCAGCAACCCTGCCTACAGCAGTCAGACTGTACAATACAGAACCGAATGGAACAAAAGATGGATAGCTGAAGTCTTTGGGGTCTGTTTTTGTTTTTCTTTGTTTTGTGTTTTGTGTTGTATATTGTTGTTTTTTATGGCATTTTAAAATGTATGCATGGTTGTATGTAAGTGTATGGTTGTATTTTGTAAATGCGTATGTATGAGTATGAATGTATGGGTGCATGTGTGTATATAGATATGTATAGTTTTACATTTTTATGAGGTACAATCATGTATAGATATATTTCTATTTTTATTAATGTAAATTCTGCTTCTATTCAGTTGTTAACTGTGAGCATGAATACTAATAAACTTAAACTCAAGCCTTTTTGTAGCTTGATGGGAGTTTTGAAAGGGTTTCATCAGATCAAGGGTTGTATCATTTTCTCGTCCTGTAGAGGAACCATGTAATCCTTCAGTTGAAGTTAAAATATGAAAATCGCCAACATTGAATTTGCAAGGTTTTCAGCTGAAAGTGACGATATTCATCTATATTAATAAATCTAATTATATCTCCACTTATACACTGGTATAGCTGCATTAAAAAAAATCCACCCAAAACAGAATTCATAAATCATTGCTGCCATTACAAGAAAAAAAAACAACCTGTGACTCCGATTGGGCAATTTGAAAGATTGCATTGCCATTGCTGTGCTGCTCCTGTAATCTATGAAACTCACTCAAAATCCATCCAACAAACATGACAGTCACTCTGAAAATACTGTATACATTTTTATCAGTTCCTGAAAAAAAAAAACCTCTTCAGAGATGCTAGTTTTTCATTCAGCGCTCCCCTTCAAAGCAAAAAAAGCCCAATCACTGTTAACCATTTCCAATCTGATCATCTTTAGAGTTTTGGTTCTCTGGTTTCTAGCTCTAAAAAAACCAAAAGGTGAATTCTGTGTGTATCTGTTTTTGGGTGGATTTTCCATTTCGTTTTTCATTATATCATGTTAAATTAAATATTAGCTGGATGTATGGAATATGTACCTAAATTTGCCAAGAATATATGTGCACATTATCAGGATTTAATGTATTTTATATGAAGTGGAAAGAGGGGTCAGGAGAGGAGAGGAGAGAAGGCGAAAACCGAGATAGAAAGAGGGAAGGAGGGCAAGAGATTGTGGAAGAGGAATGAATGATTTTCATTAATGGCATCAGACATTTTTAGATGGAGAGAGGGAGGGAGCGAGGGGGAGGGAGAGGGGCAGCGAAGGAGAGATTAAGAAAGAGCAAGAGAGATGGAGAGAGGGAGTCACATTAATATTTTCTCTGGTCGTCTTCCACTCCTCGGTGTACATATATGTTTTTTTGTTAGAAAGTTTTGGTGTTAATATGTGCCCGTTTGCTCTGGGTTTCAAAGAGACAAAATGGAAGAGACATAACCTGGAATAAGGTAAAACAACAAGTCGGCAAGCATATGGCAATATAAGTGAAAACTAGCTTAACACAAGCAACATGCTAGCATTGATTGTAATTGTGGTGATAGTTCACTATGCTTTTGTGGAATGAGTCCCAGTTTATGTCAACTCCGGTGTGTGTCTCACTCACTAGCTAAACAACACAACGCAGAACGAGAGCAGAAATCCGTCTGCTACACTAGCATGTAGCTAACTAGAGAAGATGTCTGCTAGCTGTGATGCTAATTTTCGCTATGTTCAACTCCATTGAGTTATGTTAGCAATCTAAAAGTCCGCTAGCTGTGATGCTAATTTTCGCTATGTTTAACTCCATTGAGTTATGCTAAAAGCGTTAGCGATCTAAAAGTCCGCTAGCTGTGATGCTAATTTTCGCTATGTTCAACTCCATTGAGTTATGCTAAAAGCGTTAGCGATCTAAAAGTCCGCTAGCTGTGATGCTAATTTTCGCTATGTTCAACTCCATTGAGTTATGCTAAAAGCGTTAGCGATCTAAAAGTCCGCTAGCTGTGATGCTAATTTTCGCTATGTTTAACTCCATTGAGTTATGCTAAAAGCGTTTGCGATCTAAAAGTCAGCTAGCTGTGATGCTAATTTTCGCTATGTTTAACTACATTGAGTTATGCTAAAAGCGTTAGCGATCTAAAAGTCCGCTAGCTGTGATGCTAATTTTCGCTATGTTCAACTCCATTGAGTTATGCTAAAAGCGTTAGCGATCTAAAAGTCCGCTAGCTGTGATGCTAATTTTCTCTATGTTTAACTCCATTGAGTTATGCTAAAAGCGTTAGCGATCTAAAAGTCAGCTAGCTGTGATGCTAATTTTCGCAATGTTCAACTCCATTGAGTTATGCTAAAAGCGTTAGCGATCTAAAAGTCCGCTAGCTGCAATCGAGTTTTTACTAAAAGTATTAGCTCTCTGAACTAATTATTTTGGTTGGTTATGAATGAAATTGTGATTGTGAAACTGAAGTGAACTGCCTATGCTGTACAACAGAAGTTTGTGAATTGGAGCATTAAGTTGATTTCATAGTCCTCTTAAAGTCGAGATGAAATGAAAAATGCCTTTTTAACCCTTTTAGATCACATCCCCGGTCATATTGTGCACCTATATACCAATATATGCCAAAAAAAAATACAAAAAATCAATTTCTTTGTATTCTTATATCAAAATTCAATCATGTTTTCTTCCTGTAAAACAAAATATGCCGTGTGCTTACGTAAGCATGCCCATAACCAATTTCAACCAATAATATCATGACATCCACCATCAATCAATCTTCAACTTTTAGCGCACAGAGCTAAGATTCATTAGTTAGCTAGCTAGCAACAGCATGGTACTTCGGTGTGTCTTCGGGTGTTATGACACGCCCACTTTTCAACGTTCAAATCAAATTCCTCCCAACGTTATGTCCCGCCTGTCTTTCCTGTTTCACTCGGAAATACGTCATGATACGGAAGTTAGATACTCTCGAAATGCCGTTTCATCTCGACTTTAAGAAGAAGAAGCAGCCAGGGAGATGTCAATCAAAACGTGATCTGCCACGCCTACAGTCTTGACAAATGGTCTAAACAGCAAAATTTGCTGTTTTTTTTAACTAGGTTTTCTAATAGTTATTAACGTTGATTTTCACTCAGATTTTTGTGGATGCTTAATGAGACACTCAACTTTGATATCATATATGCAGTTTTACTATTTCAAGCCACATTTCCAGAGGCTTTAAAGTAACTTCCAGTAAAGTTGGTGATAGTCATTAAGTGGTTACATTGAGACATATTTTCTTCAAAAAAATGCTCTTATTTTTCTTTTCTTTCTTTCCTGTCTTTTCTTTCTTTTCCTCTTAATGGGATTTTTATGTGTAGGGTGGATTCTGATGATTAATTCTGATGTTTCCAGTTCCTGTGGCTTCAACCAAAAAGCAAACTGTCATCCCCCATTTTAAAGTTTTGTTTTCTGTCCAATAGGCCCTTTTCACGTGACGTCAGACAACTTCCGTTCTGACTCGAAGCGGTGTATGTTTACTTCCGGTCGGAGCATGGAGTTCACCCAGTCCCTTGTACATCTGCCACAAATACGGCTAGATGATGTACAACGACTTGCAGACAAATTTTCGCTTACGACACGTTCCAAACTCGATAAAGGCTACAAATTCTTCATTGAACGGTACCTGTTTAATTATGAAGGTAAGTGTTTTTGTCTTTTCTAGCCCTAGCGAAGCGTTAGCGTCAGCGAAGGTGCTGGGATAATGGTAGTTGATATTATCAATCTGTTAGCTTTCTGTTTTGCAAATAGAAAGTCTTTAGGCCCTATTCTTGATTAGGTTACTGTAGTACAGACCGCAAACTCTTGTTGGAACCACTTTTCCATATTACTGCTGTTAGCTACAGAGTCTGGATTGTAAGATAAGTCAGTAACGTATTCATGGCTAATGTTGCGCCCTTTCTCCCAAACATTGTATTGGAACACAGTCTCGGATGTAGTTGACGATGAGGTGACAGTGAGAGGACGATGTCACAGGTCAATGAAGAAAAATGAGGAGGCTCATTACCTTCAGGTTTCTCAGATGAATAGTTCTCTAACGTTATGATTAGAGAGTTAAGTTTTCTTTTTGTTGTGTTTTGCTGCGGTTGCAGAGACTTTGCAGTATCCCACGAAGTTCCACTGTAGTTCAGTGTGTTTCTCAGTCTGATGTCAATGATTTTGTGTAGCTAAACTCCAAAAGACAACTTTGTACATATCTTTAAAAACAGAAGTGGGTTATTTGAGGACAATAAAGACTGAGAAAGATTCTGTGTGATAAGTCAAAATAAAAATAATGTTCAAAGCTTATACACTTGCTGTAATCCTTAAGTTTATATTCCATTACTCTTTGTAGATATAATAAATGTAAAAAATGTTGTGCAGCAACAACACTCATTGTTATGTCTCTATTAACAGGTTACACTTGATTCTGAAAAGGTTCCCGTGGTACTGAAGTGCATGTCATGTTCCTGCTGTGCTGGGAAAGCACTATGCAATCACATAGTGGCACTTCTGTTTCAAACTGCTCACTACAGTACCATGGGCTTCAAGACGGTGCCATTGCCTCTGTCATGCACCAGCTCACTGCAGACCTGGCACCGGCCTAGGACACAGGTCAGATATTAGTATTTGTTACACTTGATGATGTTGGACTAGCAGTTTGTATTGGATTTTGTCAATTAATTGTGCATCATTATTATATTACAGGGAATTGCACCAGAGGCTACAAATGACATGGCGGTGTGTAAACCAGTGGCAAGGACAAAAAATAGTGTCAGGACTGGTGTGAAGTGCACACTGTACAGAGCATATGCTGGTGAGTCTGAATGAGCCCCCACCTGTACAAACATTTTAATGCATTTCTAACATAACAAACATAACAGTGAATAGTATTTATTACTTTTTATATAGGCCTTCAGTAGATATTATTATCTTTGGCAATTTATGATGAATTCTTAGTATCAGGGTTTGAGGCAGCTTAACAAACACTTTTAAAGAGAGAGTTATTTTGGACAGTTTGCATTACAAACATGTACAGCGAGGTGACAAGTGTGGGTGTCTGCTATAGTGTGAAAGGTCGGGTGACATTACAATGAAATCTAAATTAAACTTGACATATCTCACTTTTATGTCAGGGCCTCTTCCGGATCCTCACGTCATGGCCAGCGTGGAGAAACTGAAAGACATCCGTCCACAACCGGGGATATGCAAATTGCTGCACGGGCTTGAGGAACTTAATTTGGTGGACTCTAAATTTGGCCCTGTGCCATTTGGGTCTGTGCTCTCTTACCAGTGCCCTCCTGAAATAAGTAGAGACATTATTAAACACCCTGGTGCCCCTGAGTTTCCTCAGTTACCTGTTGACGGTTACAACTTTAAATTTCCAATAGATTTCAAGCCCAACTACAAGCAACAATGCCACTTGGAGAGCCTAAAGGTGTCACGGGAGATCTCTGCTGCTATTGAAGCAGAAACCCGACAGCAATCAGAATGCCAGCTGTGGACCCAGGTACGCAAACCCCGACTTACAGCCAGCAGATTCCGTGAAATATGCCAATGTTCGCGGGGAGTCTTCTGCCAAAGCCTTGGCAGCCCGCATTCTGAGAGGAACTCCTCAGACAGGCGCTATGAAAAGAGGGTTGGATCTGGAACCTGAGATACTGAGGCAATATTCAGATTTTTGTGATGTCTCTGTGACACAATGTGGGATCATCATCCACCCTGATGCACCTCACCTTGGAGCCAGCCCTGATGCTAAAGTCTTCAACCCAAGAGAAACACCGCCATTTGGGCTCGCTGAAGTAAAGAGTTGCGATGTTGAAAATGTTGCACAAGTTAAACACCTGATCACAGTTAAAGGCCAGGCCTGCCTTAAGAAGAGCCACAAGTACTATTATCAGGTTCAAGGCCAACTGGCCTTAAGCGGACTTCAGTGGTGTGATTTCATTACAGATACCCACACTGACTTCACAGTTGAGAGAATCTTTAGGGATGAGGAGATTATCTACTCAATGCAACAGAAGCTTGATAATTTCTATCATAACATCTACATGGATGTCTTCTTAAGTTGTAAACCTTGAGGCAGAATTTTATAACATGTAAATAGTTTTAGGTTAATGTGGAAGGTGAACAAGTGACAACATGTGAAATTGATTTGAAGCAATTCCTGTTGTAAATACATTTTTTTTCTTTCAATGAAAAATGGACTGAAATTGTAAACTGCGATGAGAATTGTATGTAAGTTTTAGATTATGCTTTGAGCCACTATGGAAGCTTTTTATTAGTTTTTTCCTTCCCCCCACTTATATTTTATTACCAAATGTAATGTAATGTAAATTAAAAAAAGATGCAAGTTTAAAAAATGTTCTTGTTCCTTTAATGTAAAAGATGTACGTAGGCATTTTACTCAGGACAAACTAATTAAGTTACAAAAGTTTTTACAGAATGCTTCACAACATTAAGTTCATTAATAGCCATGAAAAAGTAATTACCCTTACCTTCATGCAAAATATAACATTAAAAAAACTTACAGGATCATTTCATATATATTTCATTTTCAATATAACCAATGAACATAACATTTACATAGCACTTCTATTTACAGTCCATCTACAGTGCCAAACACAGCTAATTGCAGTAATGAATTAGGCTCATCCAAGAAATATGTGACTTGAAGGGAAGGGGAAGCTTCAGACTGGTTTGTCCCCTTTGATATCAAGAGGTCCCTGATAGTTTGACATTAGGCAACAGATGACCCACAGCTGATTGACTGAACCTACCATAGAAAGAGGAACAAGCCCATCCCAAATATGGTACTCCTTCACCCTGCGTATGGCCCTCTCTACTAAAATCCTCAGACGGGCAATAGCCTGGGTCTTCTGGGTGTCCTCCATGCTGAGCTGAGTAGATTTCTTCAGTGGAGGGATGATGAGTGTTGCCCCCACCTCTGACAGCATCTTCTCGATCAGGAAACCCTTGTCGGCCATTACTCCGTCTCTTGGCTGAAGTAACTGTAAGATCTGTGATTTCCGAGTTATTTCTATATCTGAGATGGAGCCTGTGTACAGTTTGGATACAAATGTGATAATCCCACATGGAGCGATGCCAATCAGACCTTTAAAGGTGGTGTGATTTTTATAGTTGAAAAAAGTTTCCGACTGTAGTGAGAGGGAGGATGCTGTTTCACAGCGGATCTCTGTGCAGTCTATTATCACTCTCACCAGAGGGCAGTAGAGCTTGAACTTGTCAGGCATTGTGGCCTGCACTTGCTCTCTTGTCATCCACAATTGTAGCGAGCCAAGAACCTGGTAAAGGTAGCTAGTCCACGTTAAGATGGTGCGACTAACTGTAGACAAGCTGACCTCAAAGATGGATGACAAGGTTTTCTCCTGAAGCCCAGCTGCAACGCGACAGAGAAACATGAAGAATTCATCAATGAGTGGAAGTTTTCGCTGAGGGCTAGGTGTATCTTGTGCTGTTCGCTGTGCCTTGGACCAGTACACAAGCCTTGAAGCAGAGGGGTAAACTGACTCCCAAAATACAGTGAAGACCTCCTTTGAGCTGAATCTTGTGTAGTAACGAAAGTCCTCATCTGTGATACAAAACTTGAAAATCAGTGGCTGCTGCTGGATTTCAATTTCTAGTGACAAAACTTGCAGCTCCAACTCTTGAATTCTCCGAGTGGCACCGTCCAGTTTACCTTAAGGGGAAGAAAGAGCATACACCTTGATAGGTATCACTCATCCATCTATCCATTTTCACTCAGTCTTCATTACTGGATGCTGTTTGTTGGTGAGCTTGACAGTAATTCTTGACTCTTCTCTTATGAGATGAAGAGACTAATTAAATTAAATGAAGTTTACAATGTAATGTCTGTGGAGGTTCTCAGTCATCCAGGTCATGTTCATATCTTGTAGTAGTATTCAGAGTAACTGGGCTTGCTGTGAAAAGACTTGAAGAAGTTTTGATCCTCATCCAAGAAGCTTCTTCAGTTCTACTGACTGGTGGGGATGTCTCTCTGAGGTGACACACTTAAGAGGTTAAAAAACCCCAGAGAGACATCCCCACCAGTCAGTAGAACTGAAGAAGCTTCTTGGATGAGCAGCGAAACATCTTCAAGTCTTTTCACAGCAAGTCCAGCTGCTCTGAATACTACTACAAGATAGTTACAATGTAATTCACTGCCATATATTTTTTCTGCAAGACAGAATAAGCTGTTACTCTTTTACTACTACTTTTAATACTAACCAGGAGAAGGATGGCAGGCATAGTCATGATCTTTTTCCACTGCACCTGCAGGCAGTGCCTCCTCTGTGCTGTCCCCTGGGACAGGCATCTCCTGAGAGTCATCCAGGACAGCAGCACCACGGCGCTTTCTTGCTCGCTGGTAAACTGACTCCCGAGCTTGTGAGCCTCTTCCTAGAGGTGTGAAATATGTTGATACAATTGATTGTCATGATACATTTTTAGTAATCATTTTTCAGTCCCCAAAAATATCACAAAATTTAACATGACATCACAAATGCTTTATATGGCAACAGGACAATTTATTATGCTTTAATTTTTTGTATGGATTAATACAAGCTGTATTAAAAAGCAAATGCAAAACAAACTCAATACTCAACCTTCATACATGTATTTTTTCTTTATGTATTTCAAACAAATATATTATAATTAATTGTAAGGCACTGTAATATTTATAACTTAATATAACAAATTATTGTGACCTTTATTGTTAAACATAATGTATTACCAGGTTTAACACTGTCCTCCTACCTTTACCACAGTGATTCCAGTGGAATCTAGATGGCACTGCTCCTTGTTTAATCCGGATTCGTCCACTGGCTGATGTATATATATCCTCTGGGGCAAAGTGTTTACTACACACATAGGTGCTCCCACGAAGGATTTTGAAACTCGGCCCTTCATCTCTTTTGATCGCCCTCACCCAACGGGCACGTATTTCTGCGTCCACAGGAAAATCGTGGAAACTCAAATAGGGAAATTTTTGTTTGTTATTAGAACAACAAGGAACACTGCAATAGCATCTTCTTGATGACTGTGCCATGCTTGTTGGATGGGCTGCTGTTGAGAGAGATGGACACAGGGAGAAAGGAAAGAGCAAAATGATGAATCACATCAGCATATGGAAATGGTTTAGCATTTAGCTTTGATTAAGAGTCAGTATCTATTAAGCTGGAATTCTCTCTCAACAACAGTGTTGAAAGAGTGAGTGATTATACATTAATATAAAAAGTAAACGCTTAACATAAAGCGTAAGTAAACTTGTTAGAGCACAGGCAGGCAGCAATTATTTTACCTGTTGCTAAAGTTGCTGCTAGCTAGCCTACTTTCCCAACCATCTAAGGCAGTTACAGAATGGTAAATTGGAAATGATCGATAACGTTACCAAGAAAAAACGATTGTAAATACGTAAACATTATTAGTCTTAACTTTACCTTTCGAAATTACTTCGAGTTGTTGTTGAGCATTCCTGCATTTTCTGGAGAAGTCTCCGGTGCAGTAAAACGGAAGTAAAGACACACTGCTTCGCGGAAAAGCAGAAGTTAACTGACGTCATTGTGAAAAGGGCCTATTCACCTCCGTACTAAAATTAGAGAGTGCACTGGTAGACATTAAATTTCTTCAATTGCTACTCCTCTTTGATAGAAATGAGTATGTTGCATAGACTGTACACCCAAAAACCCCAAATAAATATATTTTGAACTGCATTGAATGCATTTTATAGACACTGCTAAAAATAGCCACCATAAGAAGTGTTAGCATTATAACACAATGTTTGATACAATCATCCTCTGCTTCGTTTTTTTTTTTTTTGCTGCTGTTGGTACGGGGATGGACCCTAGTGCAACACAAATGAAACATGTATGTCATGAATATTATAGCGATTTGTTTTTTTTCTACCCGTGCAAAACAACGTCGCCAAATGAGCCGGAAGCAAAAATTATACCGCTGCTTTCTCTTAAGGGAAGCTGAGCCGAGTAAAACGTTGTACTGAGGGAAAACTGTAAGGAGAGAGAATGGAAATGAAATGGAATGACCGCTACTGGGAGCAGAGAATTTAACAAGGGAAAACTAGAAGCAATTCCAATACTTTTCTCTCTTACTTTTCTGTGGTGGCTGAAAGACTGCAGGGCAGAGGGAAAGGATTGCGAAACCTCTGAAACAGAAAAGGCTTAGGAATGACTTTCACACCTGAGCAAGTGTTCATTCGCTCTCTCTCTCTTTCTTTCTTTCTTTCTTGGTCGCTACCTGTCCTTCTATCTAGCTCCCGCGCGTCTACGTATGTGCGAATCTATCCGTTTCGATTAAATACGACCTCCGAGGATGTAACCTCAGCGGCTTTTTCATCCATCTATTCCTTTGGATTCCACTCTCAGGTTTCTGTTTCCTTTCATTCAAGCCTTCACGTAACGCCTGAATGCCCAAGAACAGAACACATGATGGCTAATTTGACTTCTATGTCTGACTTCTATGTCTTTGAGTTCTGATCAAGGCAAATACAGTCTTGTTTGCTTGTTGGTGAATTGCAATCCTCCTTTCCACCTAATCAAACAACATACAGCGCTAAATTAAGTGCAATTCCTCCAGAGAGACTCCTCACAATCTCCTCTCTCATCCACTACTGCTGTATATACACCCTTCTAACATGATATATTACTATACACAGTCTAATATACTGTATGCTGCTTTAACAGTCTCCAATCATTATTACACATTACTAATTCATTACAGTCTCCTATGACAACACATTACTAAATACAGTTTCCTATCAGTACACATTAGGGTTCGACCAATACAGCTTTTTGAAGGCTGATATCGTTGTTTTTAGACTGAAGTCGCCCATAGCAGATACAGTACTTTGTGCTGATATTCAGTATCTTTAAATTTGACCATTTACATGCCACAAAAATACATATATTCAGTGTTTCCTCCAGGAACGAATACATGTCAGGGTGGAAAAGCCTCTGAAACAGCATTTAGACCATCATGGGACACTAAAACTCTCCATTCAAACACAGACTGATGAAATTATTTTAGTGTCAGCAGCTCTTTAAGGCACCACACCTATTCAATGGTAGAGGAATACATTAATCCTTTAGATAAAGAACTAATATGTGCAATGAAAACACATTGCACATACACTACACATTAAATAGGCTCTTTTCTACTGCAGCAAACAAGGCTTCGCTCTATAATTTCACTATAGTCTGTTCAGAAATAATTCGAATTCAAATTATTTACCAACCAACCAAATAATCACAACGCTCAAATCCTGAGTGGTCTTTCACCAGAGCAACCAATAGGAACAAGGAGGCTGTGTGTCTGACTCACTCGATCACACACACACACACACACACACACACAGACGGCCACACAGGCGCGCATTAATGGACAGTCCAGATTTGCTGGAATGGAATGAGGGGGGCTAGATTGGATTTCCAGTGGAATCTCATTTCAGTCAACTCTAATCTGAGAGAGAGGAGGAGAGTCTGTGCTGTCTCTTAAACTGGTCGCCACAGTGATGTGTAGGAGAAGTGTTTGATGGGAAACGCGGTCCAGAAGATGAGATTTTCCACGGTGGAGCATTTTAATTCCAGTACTGGAAGAGACAGTCTGTATCTGGGAACATCTGAGGCCACATGTGTGTGTGTGTGTGTGTGTGTGTGTTTGTGTGTGTGTGTGTGTGTGTGTGTGTGTGTGTGTGTGATAAGTCATTTGGCCCTTAGAGGTCACCCTTTCTGTTTCAACTTGACCTCGTTTCCACAAAGATCTCCACAAAGTATGAATGTATCTTCTATAATCCTAACTTGTCAAAATGTAATAAAATGTCCTTCTAAATGAGTTGAAAATGTATTAAAACCTCTTAATGTAATACATTGCTGGATAATGTAATATCACATTATTACATCAACTGTACTTGCTTTATAAGGCATGTAGTAACTCCTAAACTAATTACATTGTTCTTAAGCGTACACGTTTTTTATGATTATTACCTTTATGAAGTAATCAGCAGTTAATAATGTGACATTATTGTATTATCCGTGAATTTATTGCATTAACTGTTTTCTGTTTTTTTACATTTTCAACCCATTTAGAGGGATAGTTTATTACATTTTGACAAGTTATCACATTTTCTGGCTGCCATTATTCATTATATCATTTCATGCATAATACATCTGGTCACATTAATAAATATAGCCACTCATCACCATATTATTTTCACGGTTTATGATCACCATACATTACTAAATACAGTCACAACTGCCAGTTATGTTGTTATTATATAAACCAGGAATTTATTGCATTAAAAGGTTTTATTACATTTTCAGTTCATTTCAAAGGACAGTTTATTACAGTTTGACAAGTAATTCCATTATTTGAAAGTAATTACCTGTTAAGAAAGATTTTTGCTGTGATGGTATTGTTATTGTTGGTGGTGTTCATGTTGTTTTGATGTTTTTGTCATTTTGTCATTCCTCTGTTTCTTTAAATCAGTATTCAGTAATATCAGGCGAAGCCACAGTCCCATCTAGCTACTGCTGAAACACCAACAAACCCGCTGCAACGGTTTGGAGACAACAGAGTGTGTGTGTTCTTGTTCTCCATGGGGCTCCTGTGTTTTCAATAATAGCTCTATGTGAGTGTGTGTGTGTGTGTGTGTGTTTGTGTGTGAGTTCAATAGTTCTTTCCAGTGTTTTCAGTAATAGTAGAGTGTTGCAGAGACAATAATAAGGCCAAGACCCATCCATTTACTCTGTGTATGTGCAACGTGTGTACAGACGCACACACACACACACACACACACACACACACACACACAAACAATGTCATGTAATAATCTGATAAACACAATACTTATTAGCTCAGACCGTAGCTGGCTGAATATCATCAATGCTAGGTAAAGTCTGTGTTACGTTTGCCTCCTGAAAACAGTGCAGTCAAATTTAAAGCTGCACTAGGCAATTTTGCATGTTGGCGGCCCCAAATGGTAGCAAGAGGTAATTGTTTGAACCTTGAGAGCTTCAATATTCACAAATCCTGTAAGGTGACGTCAGTAAACTACACACAGTACACTCATGTTTACCAACCTGGCCGGTCTGTGAAGCTTTATACCAAAGGGACGAGAGAGGAAAAAGATCCTTCCCATTCTCCCTGCTGGTTTCTGCACACAGTCAGCATAGTTGAAGATAGCAGCGCTCGTTTTCCTCCCTTCAGAAGAAGCCATCTGCTGCCATTCATTCTTGTCCAGTATGATCCATCACAGTTTGTTTTGGAAAAAGTTTTCTGTTTTACCATTGGCGTTTTCATATCAGTCTGCACATTACAATCCTGGTCCTCAGGACCCGGAACCCTGCTGGTTTTCATTTTAGCCATCTAATCAGGGACTGACTGACACCTGGTGTGCCAGGTGAATGCAATTAACTGCAATCAACTAGCTGTTATGATAGAAAACCGGCGGTACTCTGTCCTGAGGACTGAGAACCACTGATTTACATTCTGCTTCCTCTCAATCACCTGACACCAGCAGGATGAAATGGAAAGTCTCCTCCAGGAAATAATCTCTCAAAAACATGTTGCCTTATAAACTGTATCATCACATCCATATATTTTTATTTTGGACTTCTTTGTTAGCTGGGACAGTAGTAGTTAATTTCAAGCTAGGTTTGACACGTAAAATATTTAAAAAAACGGAAAACAAGTACATGTTAAAAAATCTAATTACATACAGCATGCATTGAAAAATGATTGTGGGAAATGTAAACTAACCGTATAGACAGAAGTAAATGCACTATAACTGTAAATGACACTAGTATTCTCCTTAAGTTTCAATTCATCACTTCATGTGGGTGCAGAATTGTCTATACTTGACACCAGAATTTCTTGGCACCACTTTGTGATTTAGGCGGACATGATGGATTGATGTGGATTTTTACATAAATCTTGCCTAGTGTTGGAAAATCAAGTGTCAGGCCTACTGGTGAAGAATAGCTAGAATCACTGCAACAGACTGCATCTTAGAACTTTGTCAATGCATTCTTATCTGTTGCTATGCAAATAAACCAAATCCAAATTCAAACATTCTTCTGAAATCTGTATAAAGAGTGTATCACTGTTCCATCCAGTCTGAATTTGAGGTCAGTTTATCAGCCAGCAAACACCAAACAGTCCACTTCCCTTTGTTTTCTTGCCCGCTTGGAAGTTTAGATTTTTACCTCCGTATGTCCTGAGAGATTAGCTTTGGTCCGCAGCTTTATTAAAACAAGTTCCGCTTTTGGTTTGCCAGCCAACACATCGTCAAGACGCACACGCCAGAAAAACAAACGAAGAAGAGGAAAAACAACCATCAAGAAAAAGGAGCAATGCCTCAGATGGAAATGTTGCCTTTATAGCCACAAGTCGCCCTTGATATTAGTTGATTGGATTTGAGAAGCAAAGAAACGGAGAGTTGGCGGTCAAGAGGGAGGAGGAGGAGGAGGAGAAAGAAAAGAATAACAGAGAAAAAGAAAGAGAGGGAGATGTGAGAGAGAGTGCCAGCAGAAGAAAGCTCTTATGTTTCTATAGCAGTTGGAGAAAGAACGAAAGGAGAAAAGAGGGAAACAAGAAGAGAGAGACGGGGAGAGAGAGAGAGAGAGCTTGAGCGATAGAAAGCTATAAAAGTCCCATTAAGCTCTCAGCCTTGATTGCTCTACAATTAAATGTCCATTTTCTTTGCCTACGTAGACAAGCTTGGCAACTTCACTTCAGCAGTTGGTTTACTGTGTGTGGGTGGGTGGGTGCATGCCCGGGTGTAACAGGCAGCCATTTGTTGTTGAGTCTGAGTGGTGTTATTGTACGCACACACACACATCAGGGTGCCAAGTCCCAGCAGCCTGTCTCATTGATTTCAGGTCAAAATCAGTTAATTAAATAAAGACTCAAACAGTTCCGGAGTCCAAAGCCAAGTCTCCGTAATCATAGTGTGTTTACCCTGGAAGTCGACACGAAGGAGAGCTGTTAAACAATTTCTCTCTGTGACAAAGTGGGAAATAAGTCATCAGTGAAGCTTACAGGGAGCATTTCATCAAGCCATTCCACTGGACTGGCTTCTCACTGGACAGTATTCAGAGGGACATGGTTGGCAAGGCGTTTGTTAAAAGGGGGAAGCAGCTTCTTGTAGGATGGAGAGGGAGATGCATAGGAATCGAACCAGCAACCTTCCATTCTTACAACTAAAACCATTCAACCAATTCTTTTTTAAGAAAGGACATCTCTTTTTTGATGAATATTGTAGGATGTTTGAAGTGATAATAATGGGAAGTAGAGAACAAAATGAGTTAAATCATAAGAGGACATGCCGGGTTCCCTTTCAAAGCATGGCTTCAAATAGTTGAGCCTTTTAAAAAGTTTGGATTGTGAAATGACAAATGAATCAATAACAATACTTTGACAGGGGATTTTAGAAACTGTACTTCACTTGAACTCGCTGTTCAGGGAAATATTCCTGCGTGTGTTAATAAGTCAAATATAAATAAAGATTGGGAAGTCAGATGCAGCAGCAGGATTGAGGCCCAACTCTGCTGTGGTCCAAAAAGTTGATCGGCTGAATCTATGGCGTCTCTGTTAGTAGGGGTGGGACACCAAAAGAGTTGATGGGCTTCTCGATTTAATGGCTACAGCGAGATGAGGAGAGATTCAGAATTATGTCTAATCAATACCAACAACCTATAGATATTATGGGGTATATGTTTAGGCAGCAAAATAGAGTGCCCCCCCCCCCCCTCAGGGAATAGATTATTCAAAATTGGCAAGACATTTCATTTGCAGTTAAACTTCTATCTTTGTTTGTGCCGTATGTGTTTTATTTATTCTTTAAAGCCTGTGTGCCATGAAGCATTTTTTTCCTGCAGAAAGAACTGACAAATAATAAGCAAACTCAATTCAATCAAAAAGTGTTTTCATGAAAGCTCATCACTGCTTATATTTATGAGGAAACTCGACAGAGAGACATTCTGATTCAACTGTAGACATCTCTTATTGAAAGTGGCATAACAATTCACATTGTCACTTAGTTTAACTACCTGGCTGTTAAACAAGGAAAATCACTGGTGAAAAACAACCACAGCTCTCCACGTTACCTTAAAGCTGTCAGTGGAATTGACAAAATATTAGACAGAACTCATCCCCTTCACAGCTTATTTGAGCAATTTCCCAGGCCTCAGGTTCAAAGTCCCACTGTCAAGGAATGCCTGCAATGAAAGATCCACCATCCCTAGTACTATAACTGCCTTTAACACATCAGTAGAAATCTACTAACTGAATACTGGCACTAGCTGGACCGCTGCACATTGGACTTTTGTAATATTTTACTTAGTAATCAGCCATGTGTTTAATTTTTTATTTGTCAAGAAGCCAAAGAAAGCGTTCTACTTTTATGTAAAAGTGGGCAATAGAGCTGTTGAACTTGAATTTATTTTGACAGCCCAGAAACCAAATCAACAGATAATGCATTTTGTCACTGTAACTCAATATGGCTTTTCTGGATACAGTTTACTCACATGATACAAAACAAAAAAGACCTCTCTGGCTAGATAGTTTACTCACTGTTAGGGGTGTAACCATGCACTCAGCTCACGGTTCGGAACGATACACGGTACAGGCTTCACGGTTCGATACAATGACGATATTTTAACAAAGTTTAAATGGAAACAAATTATGACTGTAGAAGATTCTCTCCTTATTGCTTAGACATAAAATGTCAAAAAAACAATATTTTCAACTTGAAGTTTAATCTATTCCTACACTTTCTTTTATAATGGTTTCTTTCTTTGTTATATATTTTTCAGTGCAAAAAGCAAATAATGGAATCTTGAATAAAATAAATCAGCTTTTAACAGTGGATGCTTGTCTAAATGAAAAAAATTGTAAATTAAAATAATGTCTAAACAAGGATGTCCTCTTTACAATTAAGTGCAAATGTCTGAACATGGTTGATCTAACATTCTCCAAACACCTTCGTTGGCCAGGCAGGCCACAAAACATAAACTTAAATTAAAACAACAAACATGTTCAGACACTGATTTTGTAACCTAGGAGGACATGTTTTATTTTTTTTAAGAAAATTAGCATGTCAACATTTTCAGGCAGAAGCTGACACCTTTGACAGTTAGCTACGTACACACTGCTAGAATTTGGTAGTGACAACCGAATTTATGAATGAGAGTGAATTTGCATACGTCTGGTTCACACTGGAGCAGAGCGGAGTAAAATTACCACTGTGTCTGTACGGGTAACAGGAGTCACTCCACTCCTCCGACCTCGCGATGGTTGTAAATAATGTCTGTAACCATAGTAACGTTTACTTCAGACCAATATGGCGGATACCACTGCCTGTGTTTTCAGTTTACACACCAGTAACACCAGTAACCAGAGGCGTCAATTTATCCATAAGATCTTAATAAACCGCCACTGACAGCAGCGTCATATTCTCTTTTTTCACCGCATGGACTTGATACTTTCAACCGCAACATTTGGGCCGGGCCGAGACCGCAGAACTGGTAGGAACAACCGTTTTTATATCTATGGGAACAACCGCAATGTTGAGGAAACAGACTGGATAGAAAATTTGAGAATGTCTCACAACACTTACCTCCATCTCTTTCAAAATAAGGATGATAATGTTACATAACGTAACGAGTGTATTTCGATCTGTTGCACGCTACACACATGGCTCATCCGGGTCTTGAGTGAACGTCGGTGTCCATGACGTCATAACGCCAGTCAGGCAAACTAGGATCTAGGATTACTGATTCCGCCCTCTGGCGTTTAAAGTATGTAAATGAAAACAAAGAGAAGACTACATTTTGGTGGCGCAGCTAATTGATAAGCTTTACTTGATATCGCGAACCATTGTTCACCTCCACAATGCATATCGTCACGTTTTTGGATCGCGAAATTTCGTCCCACGATATATCGTTACACCCCTATTTACAATTTGGCTCCATTTATGTCTACATGTAGTCATGCTCCTGCAGGTGTGCTCTCCAGGGAGTCCCAATGGCTTCGTATGTCTCCAGTCTTGGAGCAACCTGAGGCTCTTCAGTGTCTGGATCTTGAAGGACCTCATCATCCATAACATCACCTACTGAGAGACAGATGTTGTGGAGAACTGCACAGCATGTGATGACAGACGATACAAAGAGGTGATCAATCTCCAGTGCCTTGAAGACCAGATCTCCACCGGGTCTTCAGTCTTCCAAAGGTTCTCTCAATGACAGAACTTTCCTGCACAGCCATGGGCCTCTCCAGGCAAGGATAGCCACCATCCCCAACAATGAAGTAGCCATAAGGGGGGGAAAAGGCTTCCCTGTAGAGATTGCTCCGCTTGATTATTCTGCTGTCATGTACTGACCCTGGGTATCCCACAAAGATGTCTTAAAAAGCGACCCCTGCTGTCACACACAGCCTGGAATTGCACAGAATAGAACAGCGTCCTGTTGAAGAAATCTTGTGCCTCAGGTGTGTTTGGTGCTTTAATCCTCACATGGCATCCATCGATTGTGCCAACACAGGTACTGAATGCATCATGGCCAGCCAAGAGTGTAAAACGTTGCCCTACACTATTGTGCAGCCGCTGTCACTGGATGATGAATGATCTGATCCTTCAAGCTGGGCAGCAATTCTGTGTATCACATAATGTACAGTGGGCTTGGGGATGCCAAGTGCACACCTAACTACACTGTATGTTTGGTCATGTGCAAGTATACTAGGATCAGTACTTTGAGCTGTTCCCCCCAGTCATGGCGTGTCTGGATGTTCAGTTGGGTATTTGACCTTTCCTAATAATCTGACTAAAAACACAAGGAGAAATCACTTAGGTGTAAATAAATGCAAGGACACACACGCTTTACATTGACCGAAATGTTTTACTCAAAACACACATAAGGTAACACATAACGAGGTCACAGCAAATTGACAACACAGACAACATATCCAAATAATCTCACTGTGTTCGTATTTGCGGACTGAATGTTAAATAAAAAGAACACTCTCCTAGGGGCATGGATTTTCATGGATTTGCATATACCAAATAATTACGCCAGTCAGTGGCCAGTATGCACACGATAACAATGTTATTTAGGCCTACACAGGCTTACGTAAAAGTTCACTTAAGTAGAAAATGCATTACCATTAGAAGAGCTGTAGTCTGCGACTGGAGGTGCTGAACTTGAACAACTTAAAACATAAAACGACGACGTAAAAACGTAAAGCGGTAGGTCACAGCGTTGTAAAAGCTAAAGCTTTACAATGGATTTCAGATTTTCAGTCATTTACAATGGATTTCAGTCAGCGCTAGACTTACACTGATGGGAGAAAACATTGACATGCTTTTATACAAGTGAGGGGGCACAGTGAATGAAGTGGGGGGGCACTACCCCCTGGTGCCCCCTCGTGAAGCCGACACTGAATACCATGATCAAAGATACGATTACCAGCTCAAACCATTAAGTGTATGTCGACTGATTTTTTAAGCCTATTTGAAGAATTTCATTTAAAAAGAGCGTGGGCCTAACATTAGTTGTCACATTGGCTGTACTAATTTAACTCAGCTCAAAGCTGTGGGCACAACTGTCCTTGGTAAATTTACCATTTGACCAGAAAGGCTGGGGTTCATTGTCTTATTGCAATAGCAGCCATTTCACATGTACAGCTTCTGCGTTCATTCAGGTGGTAAGCCAACGCCAATCATGTTTCCTAATGATAGTCGGGTCGTTTGATGATGCAGCTGTAAAAAAAAATATCTTAGTTATGTAACTTACCTCTTTCTCTAGAGCCGCCAACACTTGCCAGATTCGCCTCCTCCTTCTCTTGTTAAAAAGGTGGTGAGTGTAGTGAATTTGCTGATGCAGAGCCAGCACAAGTTCCAGCAAATCCAACTCGTTAGCGCTCATCATGCTCTGTGCAGTTCAAACGGAGGAGAGGTTGCCATGGAGGGGAGCACTTCCTTTATAGGTTGCGAGGGCTGTTCAGTTCAGACCTCACCTTTCTTCCCTTGCTGAGAACCAGAAGGGTTTACTTGTTGTACGTCAGACACTTCATCACTAGGGGGCTCACTGAAGGGAAGACAACATGGTAATGTGGATCCAAATGCAGCCATGATCTTTCAATTAGAACTGGTGTTATTGTTGTAAGGAGACTGATCCACCATATGTACTGTGCCATTTTCTGCTGCCTGCTGGACCAGCCAGGACTGGACTCCACTAACCAGAAGCTAACCTAGGATCTGGATCAGGTAAGTGGGAAGTAGGTTTGAGGTGGGATATGAACTCTGGTTAAGGTCAGGGTTAGGGTTAGAGGCTAGAGAATGAATGTAGTCAGTGATGGTCCTCACAAGTATAGTAATACAAGCATGTGTGTGTCTGTGTTTTTTCTCTATGTATTTTGTGTGTGGTCTTGTCTGTTGCCTGATACATAACAAACAGCAACCAGCAGATGATGAAACACCAAGACATAAAAGTAGAATACCATCTCTCTCCATCTCTCTCCTTTACTTGTTTTCACTCTGTCTCTTTCTGTCTCTGTCTCTTTATTGAACTCACCATTAGCCAGAGTAGATAGTAATCAGGACAGAGACTGGTATGATAGCGGCTGGGGTCAGGAGAGCTGTTGATGGAGGCTGTGGCAGCAGGGCTGAAGCTCTTTGAGGGGGATTTTGGCATGATGTGTTTCCATCCAACTGTTAAGGGAGGTTGGAGCAAACTTCTGAAATGTCACAAAAGACAAAATGGCAATTAGGGGCGCTTCCATCAGCTGGGTTGAAGCGAATAAATAGGCTTCTTCAACGTGGGACATCTATGTCAGAAAACACATTGATGAGAAAATGGAAAGTCTTTCAACAACTGATTAATAATGTTTTTTTATGTAAGGGATGATGTACTGCAAGCCAGTCATTACCGCAACATAGGGTTAGCTCAGACTCTGATTCAGGCTGAAGGGGCTTATTTTGCAATAATGACCACCTGGCTGTACATTATCTTGCTTATTACACGGCTACTTACCAAAGACACAAATCATTTGACATGAAATACTGATTTAAAATGATTCAAGGTAATTTACACACTTCTGCCAAAAACCTAGACCAGCAGGACTGTCTGCAACCATGGAGTAACGTCTTTTTGGTGCCAGGTGTCGACAATTAGTTTGATTAGAAACAAAATCGACCTGTGGATTGATATGATTAGATGTGAAACAGCAGTCTGATATTCAGAATGCCTTCACTGGCCAATCAGAATTGAGTTTTCAATGAAGATCTGTAATATTGCTCTTTAGTGTCAGCTAATGTTGGCCATATGTCATGCTCTCTGAAGATGAAAACAAAGAAATGATGCACTCGTCTACCAAATAATAACCGATATACAACCACAACGGACACCTTATACATAGGAGAGGCAATGGGTTTGACATTTCTAGGAGGTTGTGGTGGACAGACAACATTTCACAAAGCCACATTTGAACTTCTGTGCAATGAGATGAACTCTTCATTGGGCCAAGCAGGCCAAGTCAGTGTCATTATTTATTCGTCAGATGAGTTTCCATCGCTGTTTCGTGCATCATTTCTTAATCGACAAAAAACATTTTCCACTTCAAGCACATGTAATAATATTTTTGCTATATTGATAAAAAATTGACATTTCCATTCAGCCTTTCCAACTCGATACATCAAAAAAAGCGGGTAAAAGCAAGTGAAAACCTCAGTTGAGAAACACCTCTCTTGACCCAGACTCTATCATCTGGTATTCTGGATTTATGATCTACTCAATCTAGAGACAGAGGCTCACCGTTGTCCCCATAATCACAGTAAAGGACGGCCACTAGAGTATTATGGCTATAGTGACCGTACATTGTTGTTGGATGATTTAAATCTCCCATCATCCCCTTTTCCCTTCTCTCCGCCCCTCCCTCTCTATCTCTTTCTCTCTCTTTGCTTTTCTCCATCTTTCAGCCTCATGAATACTGAGTAGCACATCAAATATTCATAACACACGCACGCCACACACACACACTTACTCGCGCATTGGCGTACACACTGGGGCTTGCATACGAACCCTAACAAAAGCTTACACACACATGCGCGCCCTCGCACTCTCTTTCTTTCTTATACACTCGAACGCACGCATACACACATAAATACTGTAGCCTCACACTCATTCACATGCTGCGAGAGACAACCGGCTCAAACCAAGCAGCCATGAAAGTTTAATACACCAGTTGTCAAACTGCTTCACACACACACACACACACACACACACACACTACATCTCTCTCTCTTTCTCTCTCTCTCATGGCCATTAAAGTTTAATCCATGGGATGTCAAGTCGATTAATTTTATTGAGCTGTTTGTAGCTCTTGTATTTTTACACTCTTTAAATATTTAAAACATATTCAGACTCCAGGATACAGCCGACATCATCATCATCATAACCCTACTGTAGGTTTGTGGCACCTATCAGGACTTGGGCCTGCGAGAGAGATTCATATTCATCAACAGCAAAAAGAAAATTAAATTAGCACTAACACTAACTTCATGTGGCTCTTTATCAAGGTATTGCTTCCAGCACAAACCTTTGACAACTGCTCCATTCCTGTAACTGCTTTAAGTAGAGTACACATTAAGATTCAAACCTTTTCTGAAAGAGTCTAATTAAATGTCAGACTCTTAGTCGGTGTTGCCTTCCATGTAGCGACTTACATACGTGAACCACTTGACCTTTAAACTCTATCCTGATTCTTGCAAACTTTGAAGCTCCAATAGAGAAGAGCGTCCCATCCATAGAGATATAACAGTAGAGGGGACATGTCAGAGAGAATTCCTATTCTGGAATGGGACCATATGGCAGCTATCTTACCTGGGTCAACTTCTCAGCTGACTGTAATTGGAATCAGTGGTGATCACTGGCATTTGGAGGCGCCAACGTCCAAAATTGCCTCATGTAACTTTGAGCCCAATATACCAATATAACTATTAATTCTTATATTATATGCCTATTACATACGATTAATCAGCTACTCTAAAAGTAAATATAGAATTAACTATGGATAACTCAATCTCACCAACCAGCCATAGTTATGCTGCGATGCAATGAGTGAATTGGACATGTAAAAGCCTTCATCTTCAGTATGCACTTAAGTTACAGGATAGTTAAAGGATTATGTATGACTCTAAAAGATGTCAAGTCCACCCAAAAATCCATTCAAGTGGAAGAAATTCATGTAGAAAGTAGAAAATATGATGAGAAAGTCATAAGTATGTTCTTTACTGTTATTATGGGTACAGCAGTGATGCAATAGGTATGAGGCATTGAATGAGAGAAATCCGGTTTATAAAAGAAAGTATTTCCATTATAAAGGAACATCATCTAGCAATTGCTAGCATATGATTTTGTTCTTGAATCAGTGTCAAGTGTACGTTTTTCAGTGTAAAACACCTCAACTTGTCACATTTGGGATGTTCAAATCTTGTATTAGGAACAGCAAAATCATAAACGCCTCGACTAATCAGTGCTCCTCCTTCATCACATGACCCCTGTAGTTGTGAGGCAGTACAGGCTGCCATCAATCATGGGATAATCATCTCTGAAGGGAATAAATCAGGCTCTTTGAGACAAGGTTTCTAAAGTGGTCTACCCAGTGGGAAGGAGTCTACATGCTGTTTTAAGTGCAGTAGATATGCCGTAGTTACAGGAGTGTCGCAATTGTCGAAGCTTGTGCTGGAATGGTCACAATGATGCAGAAGAAATTACCATTTAATGGCAATGAATGAATGAATCAAATTAATCTCTGTCTTTTGCAGCTTTTGTTCTTGCTATTACTGTATGTTCCTGGGTTTTTACACAGTGAAATGAGAATGTTCTTTATTCTTTAGCTGACAACTCAGCAGCTGCTATTGCCCTGTGAAATTCCAAAAAAGACTTTAAAACACATTGGACATCGCAAGGCAGATCAACAGTGCAACAAGATAAACATTAGGAGACACAGACATTACAACATAAACACATGTCAAGAAATTCAACAGATTTGTGACGTCTCATCAAAATGATGTACAACTGATAACGTTTTAAGGAAACTAATGGAAAATGTATGAATTCATCAACTTTTCACAGGAGGGGTGAAGTTGCTCAACAAAAGCAGCAGGGGGGCGTAACGAGCAAGGAGACCCTCCAGAGAAAATGTCTCCTTTGGGGATGAAGAGTATCACGTGAAAAGTGTCAGGTTTGACTGAAGGGCGAGTTTAGTGGGAGAGGCTACCAAAGTGGGAGGGAAGGAAGGAAGGGAATATACTGTATACAAGGGGGAGGGAGCAGAGGTGTGACCAAGTCAACTTTGCTCGAGTCCCAAGTCAGTCTCAAGTCTTGAGGCACAAGTCTCAAGTCAAGTCTCAAGTCTAAATGTAGATTACCAAGTCAAGTCCATGTCATTAATGTCAAGTCTCAAGTCTAAATGTAGAACAGCAAGTCAAGTCAGAACAAATCAGAGTCCAGTATCAATTTAATATCTTAAAGAAAACTAAATATCTAGGACAACTTGGTCAGAGCATCATGAGTTTGATTTCTATAATCAGTTTCAACTTCAATAAATTCAATCATTCCATACAAATTCAGAAAACAATTTAAATTCAGTCGTCTGCTGGAACAAATCTCATCACTTTCAATCTAAGTCATTTACACAAACACAAGATCTTTTGTCAAGACTTTAGAAACCTTTTCAAGTCATCAAAGTACAAGTCAAAGTCAAGTCCCAAGTCACCAGAACCCAAGTCAAGTCAAGTCTCAAGTCTTCTCTTCATGCATCAAGTCAAGTCTCAAACAATTAAAACTCGGAGGGAGGGGAGGAAGAAGCAAGGGATGAGAGAGAAAGAGGGGGGAGAGATAGAGATGACTTTAATTGAGGCCCCAATACCACAAATTTTGCCAAACCCACCTCATTGTCTAGCACATAGAAAGCTCAGTGGGAATAGGAGCCAATCACAGCTTAATTACAGCTCATGAGTGGGGCATTCGCTAATTAAGTCAGGTAAGACAGAGGGAGATTTGATTAAAGCAACTAGTTGCACTAAATTATAGAGGATGTGAGTGTGAGAAGAAAAAAAGACTGCTCTTTAATAATGCTCTTCAATGAAACATCTTACAACAAGACGGGAAAAAAGTACCTAAAAAGACCGTAAATGCTCGCCAACTCCCAGAACTCCAAAAGAAAGAGAGAGAGAGAAAGAGAAATAGAGACTTTTCAAGCAATTCTTTGCAGGCTTTGATGAAAATTACCTAGAAAGGCCTTTAAAACAGCATGTGAGGAGCCTGCAAACATTGCTGCCGTGCTACTTTTCTTGATTTTTTGAAATACATGCATACATTTCAATGTGTGTCCCTGACAAATTGCCCTATGGACTTCTATGGGGGCAAATTATCCTTTCCTTTCGTGTCTGCTCCCATCGGCATGCATACCAAATGCCTACGCTCGCATGTATGGTTTCAGAACTGCGCATTCTGATTTTTTTCTTCTCCACTAAGAGGAAAGAGGTAGAGAGAGAGAGAGAGAGAGAGAGAGAGAGGGAGGGAGAGAGAGAGATTTACAACATTGTTTTTTTTAACTCCTAGTTGAAGATTTTAACTCCTACCTTGCTTTTGACTGATCCCAGTTAAGTACCTCAGTAACAGACAGGGTTCTTGTCATGGCTAATCAAATACAATGAAGGAGGTTGTCAAATTTTGACAAGGATGCAGGTACCATCTTCTTTTCTTTTTCATTTAGTAGTGATTGAGAATGTGTGACAGTAGATGTTCCTCTCCAGATCCCCTGCTCTGGGTCACTGGCTCCAGACTAATAACTTTGCTGCCCTCTAGTGGATAAATGGTATATAACCTCACACAGGGCTTTAACTATGTACCAGGCCTAAAAGAGATAAGACAAAGATGAAGGAGAGAAAGATGGAGATAAATATGTACATAATTAAAAGATGATGGGAGGAAGAATACAGTGAATAACAGAGAGAGACATGAGGAAGGCGGGGAGGGAGAGAGAGAGGAGAGACTGCGAGATGAAGAGGGAGGAGGTAAGAAATTGAGAGGTCAAAGAGTAGTCAGATTGCAGCTTTGGGAGGAGTGCTAGCTCGCGACGCAGTGGCAGCGTGTCATTTCTGTCGAGCACAACAATCAATGTCAATGGACTTATCTAGTGGGGACAGACGGGGGAGAGAGGGAGAGAGCGGTAGAGAGAGAGAAGGGGAAGGGGGAGGGGTTGAGAGAGAAGAGGAAAAAGAGAGAGAGAGGGTATTCCATCTGTCTGTCTCAAGTGTTCCTTAGAGGAACAGACAGAGAAGAGAGAGTGAGATGAAGTGATACTCAAAGACAGAGGGACAGACAGAGATGAGGTGGAGCTAGTCTGCCGAGAGAGGGAAAGGAATGGAGTGAGAGAAATATGGATAATGGATGGAGTAGCTATTTCTGCCGTACTCTTTACCCAGATGTCCTATTATCAGTGTGTTGTCAAACCAAAGAAGAAGTGACTCATTATTCTAGACCAGGCGTGGGTTTCCCAAAAGGTCTTGGAGGCCTGCAAGTGATTTGAAAGTTGCAAAGTTGCAGTTCTACACACAGACAAACCATGCAGAGTCGCATTTTACCCTCTTTGGACATGTGCAGATCAGATCTGGGACACAAATTTTGGCAACATCTCTGGTGCTAAGCAGTCATTGCTGTGGTGTTTTTGTACCGTACGTCCCACAGGACCGTCAGTACTGTGTCGTCTTCTTCCTTGGATTTTCTGTTGATGCAGTTTGAGTTTCTCTTTTCTTTGTCTGTTGAGTCATGGTGGCTGTCACTGCTCATGCCAACTACCCAGTTCTTCTTCTGTTTATTTGAAACAAACCGGAGACGTAAAGCGCATCGCTTACTGTGCGCCAGAAGATTTTTCCCAGGAAAGACCTACCAGAACAGTAAATGTTAAAGATTTCATGAACTGGATATATGCTGAATCGCTATTGAGTTTGTATCAAACAGCAATGGAGATTAGCAGAATGAATAGAGAGAGAGAGAGCAAGAGAGAGAAACTGCCAATTGAAAGTCTGGTCCAGATGTTCGCGAAACACCTGTTCCATCCTCAGTGGCTAAAGTCCACATGTTTTCTGCCAGCAATGACGACCAAACGGCTCAAGCCCACGAAAAACACCTGTCATTTTGTAATTAGAAATCGAGGCCTTTTTGGAGGTGAGTTAGTGTCCACCTTCTTTGGAATCCATGACAAAAGTTCAGGTGGAGAAATTATTTTCTTTTCATTGTTTTCGAACGTACTTTCCCCACAGCGATGCCCACTGTTAAACAGTTCTCCTCCAAACTGGTTTCCCTCCCATCACACCTTGATGTCCTCTGACTATTCAACAACAGCCATAACCAAATGATCTACTCACTGCATTTATCTCAAACATGTTCACTTGAAGGTTTTCAGTGTAGATGTACAACAGTTAAATGACTGACATACCAAAACCCAAACTCAGCCGTAAAGTGTTTGAATAGTCACATTTGCTTGAGGGCTTTTTGGAGCACCAGTTGACATCCAATTCAAGCTCCAATCAAATGAGCAATGAGCCAGTTCAGACAATATGCCGTTGTTTAGCTCAGTGACTACAGCCATACACCCTCCCACGCTCCACCTCACCTCTTCTCTCTCCTGCAGAACATAATTAATTTGGTCCATCACTTCTTGGAGCTCCAGTTAGGACCCACTTCATCATCAGATGGCCGATAAGCCAGCCTTATTGGGCACTTCCTGTTCCATCACCATCCCAAACAAATGCATTTGGCTACTTACTTGTGTTAGCACTGATAGATTTGTTCAGTGGCCTTTTGGAAAACCAGTTAGTATTTGCTTCAGCAATAAGATTAAATGGACCATAAGCCAACCTGATTGCTTTGGAACGTCCAGTGGGTAAAAGTCCCCTTGGTTTCTGCCTATTCTGCCATACAAAGAAAAGCAGTGGTTCCAACATATTAGAATGAATAGAAAAGGCAACCTGTTCACCCTCCAAACCAAGGCTCATTTCAATGACAGCATCATCAAATATTCAATGGCAGCCAACTTAAGAATGCCAGCCAAATGTTCTGCTGTTCAAGAACACTGATTTTAATAGGAACACCCATTTCAGCTGTTCCAGCGCTGTTGGTTCCATATTTAGATCTGGTTCATGACCATTTGAAGCACTTCTGTTCCTGCCCCAGTCTTATTAGAGAATTTGTTTTATAGCTTTTTGAAATTATGGTTAGCATTTTCTTCCACCTTCAATCAAGCTCACTGATTGTTATCCCAACAGAGCAAAACAATAAGTCTGGGCTTATTGTACAAAATATTGACACCACCAGTTCTTTCCATGAAACAGGTTGACCAGGGGAATCCAATTGAAAGCCATGATCCCTTATAGATTTCACTTATTAAATCCTTCATTCATTCATCATCATTCAAGGGGATGACACGCAGACTTAGGAAGCTGGTGCTAATATTTTATACAGTCTATCTAGTTATATTTGGTTGAGGGATTTACATTCTTTAGCTCTGCTTATTGCTGAATCACTATTCTGTCCAATTTCATAATGAGCTAAGGAGCTTAAGTTCACTTAATTTCTGCCAATTCTACTCCAATACAGAGCAAAGAAATGGATTTGGCTGATGGGCTTTTGGAACACCAGTTAGCCATAATAGCCACCTGTAAAAGTCCATGTTTTCCTAACTTTTCTACCTCACCAGACAGAGAAATAGTGGTTAGCTTTGGTCAAGGGCCTTGTATCTGATTCCATCCTAAATTCAAAAAGTGCTATTAGTTTTCAGTGACTTTTCCAAATCATAAACGCCACATGCTTTTTCTACCAACACATGGAAAAACAGTGGTGCTCTTGTCAGATTTAGCCCAGGGTCTTTTTGGAAAACCAGGTGGTATTTACTTCCATGGTCATTAAGGTAGGCTTGTTAGCCATATACAATTGACAGCAAGGTTAAGTTCACATAATTTCTGGCTGTCCTACTTGTAGACACAGGGAAATAGAGTTGTTGTTACATTTGGTTGAGGGATAAGTAGTGTTTGCTTCTATGTCCATTTACATAGATAATTAAGTTTTTGGCAATTCTACCCAAACATAGAGAAGCAGTGTTCAGATTTTGTCCAGGCATTTATGGAATTCAAATAGTATTTAAGAATCAGAAACACTTTATTCTCCAAGTACAATAAATGTACCAGAATTTTTCATGGTAACACCGATGCGAAGACACATCAATTACTTTACATTGTTAGTGTACATACTGACACGCAGTACAAGCACAACACTTCAAATGGACCATGCACGGCATACCGTAGACAGTGCTATAGACAATACATATCTCTCTCCAAAACTACATTTCATATCTATGCTGAATTTAATTCCATCTTCAGTTAAATGGACAATTATCCAGCCTTATTATCCAAATCATAAAGTTGTCATGCTGTTTGATGGTTCTGCCCAAAAACAGACTTGGTCCCGTTATTATTAATTGATTGATTGATTGATTGATTGATTGATTGATTGATTGATTGATTGATTGGTTGATTGATTGATCTCTTCATTTCACCACTAGATTAAGATCTCTTCGGTGAGATGAATCTGAGAACACATGGAGAAAACATGCATACCACAACTCATCCAATGCAACAAGCAACAAGCCTTTTCAGCCTTCGTGGAAAACCACTCAGGCTCAGCGCTGGGAGTTGGCTGACTTCTGGCTGTTTTTGACCATCTCATTTTCACAGCTATTTTCTGTTCATTGACTGGTACTGGCCTGGTTTGAGTGATACACACACACACACACACACACACAGAGTTGCCATGGTGAAAAGCACAGGTAGACAGTAGTTGGAAGTCCGTCTCTCTCTTCCTCCTTCCTACCTTTCCTTCTCTCTCTTCCTCTTTTTCTACACACATCTCAATGTACTGCTTGCCTATCACTCTCCTTTCTCTCTGTCTGCTTTTGTATTACATGGGCTAGCACTGTTCTATTTAGCAGATGTCATTGCATCATATGTACCCCCGCTACCTTCTATCCAAGCAGTCAAAAATAAAACTGGTAGCAGAGCTTTTTCTTACCATGCTTCCTTTCTTTGGAACATTCTCCCTGTTGCGATTAGAGAAGCAAGCTCTACTGATGTCTTTAAACCCATGCTTAAATCCACTATCATTATCATCATCATTAATTTCACTATCATTTGGTCATTGAGCTTTGCACAATTTCTGGGAGTGACTCAGTGTCTTCTTACAGTAAGGTCAGACCAGTTAGCTAGCACTGGTTCAGGTTCCTGCCTATGGGACTTTGTGTGTCCTGTTTCCCCGGTCTGTGCGCACCTGTTCATTCATGTTATGACTGTTTGTGTGACTGGAAGTGAGTGAATGAGTTTATCTGCTGTTTGTACATGCGTCTCCTATCTGTTCCAGGCTGTGGTTGTGGCTTGGCGGTGTTGGTGTCCTTGTGTTCCCAGACGATGGCGACCAAACTGCTGTTGATTTGCCCATTGCACGCCTGACTGTCCTGGTACGGGGATCCCTCTCCATTTTTTTCCCTAATGAGATTTTTGTGGGAGGTTTTCCTTGTCTTCAGTTGAGAGTCTAAGGTTGGGCGGTGTTGTTTTCATTCACCGCTTCCATAATGTAGCCGTTGTGAAGCCCTTTGAGACTGTAACTGTGATCAAGAGCTACATAAATAAACTTGACTTTTTCTTTCTCTCTGCCCATGTCTCTCTATCAGTGCTACTTTCTCCTTCTATCTGTCTTTCCCTATCTCACTTTTTCCCTCTCTCTGAAAAATGAGGAGTGACAACTCCACTATTGAGGACATTCTCATAGGGATACCATTGAAACATCAGCACTGAGGTTGGCTTAATGTGAGAAAAATACACTTGCTGCCACAAAATGCTTCTCTCTGTTATTCCAGGGTTCCCACCAGAGCCCTGATGGAAAATTCCATGACTTTTCCCATGACTAAGTTAGAGCACTTCAATGGCCTAAAGATGTGATCCCTTCCTGGACTGTTGATGTTGATTTACAGCTCAGAAAAGTTGTACAGTGGTCAACAGTCTAGGGCCAGATTCACCAATGTGTTCTTAAGATACCTAGATCTTAAGAAATTACATAAGAGGAAATTTTAGGAACTTCTCAAAATAGGGCCTGAATTAATTATTATTAATTAGAACAAATTTGAGAACTTTTATTTCATGAATACCATTTCTTCGTACGTTTTTTCTTAGGAAGAAACATAAGAAGAAAGTTAAGGAAATATTTTCTTATATTTTTCTTAAGAAGGTTTTGTGAATCCGGCCCAAGGTTTCCACTCCAGTTGGGCTGAAAAACATGTAATGCAATAAATGTGTGAACTAAGTTGAAAAACTGGTGCATTCCTGTAAAGTGACCCATTTGTAAATTGCCTGATATTCCCTGACTTTCCTTGAGAATTAATAAAATTCCCTGACTTTCCCTGTCTAGAACACACCTTGCAAAATTCCATGATATTCCAGAAAGTCAATGGCCAGTTGGCGGCCTGTTATTAATACCTAAAGGGGCCATGAAGAGGCTGCCATGAGACATGCCTATATAAAATTAATATAATATCCTGAGGGGTCTTTGGTAGTGCCAGGGGTCCTGACACTGTTCAAGGGCTGTGTAAGTCATGCCTGAATAAAATTAGTATGCTACCCAGCCGTATCTGACATGATCATTTGAAAGCTGCCCTACAACATGCTTGACTAGAACTAGCTTAACATCCAGATGGTCATTCCAGGGGGTCCCAAAAGCATACAGAAACGGCCCTTGGGACATGCCTGACTGTAATTAGTGACCATAGTATTAGTATCTTAAGGGCTCATACAGAGGCTGTCCTACAATATGCCTGAATAAAATTGATGTAATATCCAGAGGGGTCATTATGAGGGGTAAAGGGGTCCTAACGTTGTACAATTACTGTCCGGGGACATGCCTGCATATATTTGGTGTAATATCCATGGGGGTGTGGGGGCGGGGTGGGAGGTCGACGGGGTCTTTCTGTGGGTATAGCTGTGCAGAGGCTGTCCTGGGCTGCCTATGGGATATCCCTGGTTATAATTAATGTAACATCCCTTATATGGGGGCCGCGGTGGATTTACTAAAGGGCACAGAGAGAGACAGCGAGCCAAAGTAAAGGTCTTTACTCTTCCTCCACACTTCAATTCCTCTCTTTTTCTCTCAAACGACTAAAGGTCTGGTCTCCGGGGCACGATAGGTGCAGAGATCGGCTTTTTAATATCAGTGAAGTCCTGACTATTAAAATTTATTAAAGTTATCACTGTAATCTATCATTGATAGAGGGGGGAACATTATGGTCATGCCCTCATTAGCAAGTTAAGGGGGTTCAGAGAGGGATGGAGGGAGAGGCAAGGAAACAGAGAGAGAGAGAGAGAGGGAGAAAGGGAGGAAGGAGGAAACAGTAGAAGAGAGGGAGGCATAGAAAGTTGAGAGTTTTCATAGCTCACAAAAGTGTTTTGCAGATTCCATTACAATAAACTCATCTTTTTGACTGTAAATGTGTTTCCTCCGAGAAATTCATGTGTAATGAGCGTTGGAAATTTCATTGAGTTAATGGAAAGATTGTGATGCATGAGTGTGCTTCAACTTCTGCAGCAATTACACACAGACTAACTTGGCCTTATCAACCAGTTCAACCCATTTACATGGATATTGAAATGTAGGAAGTAATGTTTCAATCACATGCATTTTCTGATCCTTTTTGTAACATACCAAGCAGCTGATATACTTTAGCTGTTACACTGTTCAGTCTAGTATCAAGGACACTGGGAAAAGCGTTCCGGTTGTGTATTGTATTTCAGCACTGGAATTTGAAACTAAACTTAGCCAAAATTATGCACCACCGCTGCTTGACACAATTAGTGTCCTCATTAGTGTCTGTTTCAGGCTACAGTGCAACAGTCCATATAGCTTTTTCAGGCTGTTTCCTACCGCAATTAAAGACATGTTAATCTGATTGTGTCTACTGAAACACATATGCTGAAACGCTAGTGCTCTGTGGAACTAATACAGCCAGTTTGGAAGAGAAATGGGCACCAACAATTTCTACAATTGCAATAGAAAAAACATTCCTTCTATGGTTACACCGATCAGCATAGCTAATGGACCAATATTGGCCTTTCATTAATAAATGGATATAATAATAATAATACTTTATTTTTATAGCACCAGTCATACATAGAATGCAACTCATAAAATAAATGGATTAAAACAATTACAAGCAAAAGCAAAATGTTCAAGCAAAATCAAAAATACAAGCAAAAGCAAGACAGAAATTAAAACAGTAATTTGTCTAGTAAAATGACAGAAAAAAAAAGAAAAGAAAGAAAGATAAAATTAATAATAAAAAATAGAAATATTCTTTTATCATACTCCAGTATTGAAGAAAGCTGCTTCCCCAGTCTTTTTATGACTGGGGTTGTGAACGGTCAACAAGCCAACATTTGAGGACGTGAGGGCTTGTACAGGGACGCAAGGTAGTAAAGAATCTGCAAAACAGGCCGGGCCTAAGCCATGAAGAGCTTTGTAAACAAGTAAAAGGACTGCAAAATCGATTCTAAAAGCCACAGGGAGCCGGTGTAGTGTAGCTAGAACTGGAGTGACGTGCTCTCTCTTCTTTTCTTCGTGTTAGTTAAGAGATTAACAGCAGAGCTCTGGATTAGCTGTAACCTGCCAACTGACTTTTTAGGAAGCCCAGTAAGAGATTTCCAAGTCTGTAGTTGGAGTATTTCGGTTTTATCTTCATTTAGTTTGAGTTAGTTATTAATCATCCATTTACTGATTGCAAATAGGCAGGAGGTCAGGGAACTTATGCTTTGCATCTGAGGGCTCGACAGAGATGTATAATTGCGTGTCATCAGCATAGCTATGGAAATTAACAGTATGCACTCTGATGACGTCACCTAAGGGAAGCATACAGGGAAAAGAGTAGTGGACCAAGACTTCTTTGCTTCCTTGTGCAACATCGAAAGGTCATACCTGTCTGATGCATGATCCCCAAGACTAACAAAGAATTTCCTCCTCTAGACGATTTATGACAATATTGTGTCAGATGCTGCACTAAGATCTAGAAGAACTAGAACTGAGACTTTATTTGTATCAATACTAAGTCTTAGATCATTAACTATTTTGGTGAGAGCTGTCTCCGTGCTTTGATTGGCTCTAAAACCTGACTGAAACTTCTCCATCTCCAGTATATCAAATTCATTTAGAAAGTTGATCATTTGGCTGAAGACTACTTTTTCAAGTATCTTACTTATAAAGGGCAGATTGGATATGGGCCTGTAGTTACTCAGAACTCCACTGTCTAAATTAGATTTCTTCAGTAGAAGCTTCACAACAGCAGTTTGAATGCATCGGGGAATACTCCAGTCTCTAGGGATGTGTTTATAATTTTCATGACAGAGTTGCAGATACTGTTACAAACCCTATTAAAGAATACAGTTGGAACAGGATCAAGATGGCAGGTGGAGGAATTGCTCTGAGCTACGATCTTACAAAGTTCTCAGTGGTAAACAAAGTGGAAAACAATATTCTAGAGTTGTTAGCATTCTCTGCAATAATGAGTTGTGACTATGGAATCCTGGTAAATGCTACGGTGTACCTCAAGTCTAGTTTCCCTCCATTTTCTTTTGGCTGGTCTACAAAGTCTTATGAGCTCGCGAACAGAGCTGTTCAACCATGGTGATGTTTTACCACATGTCTTGAGTGGAGCTACTTCATCTAGTGCATTAGCCAGATTACTATTGAATGCATCAACCATTTCATCTACAGAATTACCTGGACTATAGTAAGCTTAGAAGCTCAGACAATTTAAGTTCTGCAGTAGCGTCTAGATGCCGCTTTTTAAGTGAAGAATCCATTGTATGCCTGGCTATAGTTAAAAGAGCATCAAAGAGCACATAGTAATGATCAGAGATGATCAGTGACATCAGACAGAAATATTATCAATGCTCAACCCCCGCGATACTAGTAAGTCAAGTATATTACCATGTTTATGTGTAACCTTATTTATATGTTGCATCAGGTCTAGGCTATCCCGTAAGTAGATATGTCATCTACCTCTGATATGATGGATATGATGCAAGATATTGAATATCAGCAGCTTCAATCCTAAAAACCGGTACAGGTATCTGCCTTCAAAAACCCCTATTGGTTGAACCCAAGTGACCATGCAAGTCAATGGGACCACAGCCCAACTTCTGCTAAAAATATAAAGTCAATACACTTTTTCGACGAGGTTATGGCCTCAGTAGCTAATTTTCACTTCTTCTAATGTGTGTCCTTATGGCGTTTTTCAAAATAATTGCGTCATTGCGTAACGGGATAAAGTGGATATAAAACAGGGTTGTTTTCCTTGTGATTGACAGGTCGCCTGTCCAGCGATCGACAGGTGAGGCGGCGCTGTGGCTCTGCGGACAACTCTCGGCCTCATTTTGGCTGCTCTGGCTCCAAAACATGTCAACATGGCGGCGCTCGTAAACCCAATCTTTTGGCTTCAAAACGGCCCTGAAGAAGCCAATGTGTGACGTCACACTCACTACGTCCATCTTGTTTTACAGTCTATGATTGAACCCTACTTCCCAGCTCCTGGGCCAGCATACCAACATAATGCCTTCTAGAGCACAGCACTGGATCAAAATGGGCATCCATGTATTAGTATGTACTTGCCTGAAGTAATGTGTGAGTGTGTGCATGTGTAGTCTGTGTCTGTACAGTGTCAATTAATTGCCTGTGGTTTCCCACACTATTTTTTTTCTAACAGCAATTATCAACCATCTGGTGTCTTTACATATTTCATAACATGGCAGCTGGTACTCTAACCCTCCTCTCATCCCTTTCTTTATCCCTCTCTTGCTCCTCCTTGTCTTCTCTTTCTGTCCTGTCTTTTCTTGTATCCGTTCTTCTCGTCACATCTCTTCTCCATCTCCTCTCTCATCTTTGTACACTTCTCTCATCCTCCATTTCCCCCCCTTTCCTATTCTCGTTCTCGCCTCCTCACCTCTCTTCTTCGCTTTTCAGCTGTTTTCGTCACCTCATTCTCTCATTCTCTATCTCTTATCCTCTTCTCTCCTCTTCTCTCCTCTCCCCTTCCTCTCCTCTCCAACTCTGCCACGTCGGTTGACTTTCTACAAAACGCTCCCAAAGGAAAGGAGAGCTATTCCAAACATTTTCCTTCCCTCCTAAGAGACACGGAGAGGGAGAGACAAAGAGAGGGTGATGAGAGAGGCGGGAAAAGAGAGAGGGGCAGAATGAGAAAGAGACACAGAGGGAGAGAAGAAAGAGTGAGAGACAGAGAAAGGAGAGAGAACAGAAAAGAGAATATTCATTCCCCAGAGAACTAATTACCAAAGAACTCAGTTCAAGGCCATTTTAAAAAATTAACTCTTCTTCTTTCCCTCTCTACATATACACAGGTCCTCTATACACACCCCACCCTGCAGCAGCTGCTGTGGAGCTTGATTTGAAAGCTTCACAGATGTTACTGTCACATATATGGAAGAGGTGAGTAGATGGATCAGTGTTAGCGAGCCTGTATGTGTGTGCATACAGTACAGTGGAACAGCTGCATATTTCAGTGTTGTGGGAGGTTACTGTAGCTGATGGTGTGTGTGTGCGTACATATTCTCCACTTTCCAGTGTTTTATTTTCTGTCTTGAGGTCCATTCAAAATTCAGAGCGAATCTGATGAAGCAACATGCGAAACGCGTAGTTCGCTCCTTTTTGTTTTTAATGTAATGTGTTAATAAAATAGTGTCAATCCTAATATCCTGGTGTGCGCTGGAATATTGATTTTTTGGTTTACTGTCCATTCAAAGCTGTGTGTGTGGTGTCATGTACCAAAAACACTCTCAATCCATTTTTACACGTTCATTTTCCAGCATCTCTCTGAGCCTTACCAAGAACAGGCTGTTTCTGTCACTGTGTCTTTAAGGCTCATTAATATTAACGACCCTCTGTTCTGATTGGCTAACCGTTTCAAGAGTGAAACGTGAGACACCGCAGCCCGGCAGCTACAGGTAGGGAAAACTCTCCGGTAATAAACAATGACAACCGCTCAACCGCTTTGGAAATGTGGATTTAGTTGGCGACCGTGCGTTTTGATACTTTCACCATGTTTAGATAGCACATCCAACTCCTTTATAATCAAAGAGGCAAGGAAAATCCCGTTTTACACAATATGGGACCTTAAGAACCAGATGCGTGCCACATGTGTTTAATCTGATTGTGCTCTACTCAGGTTGTGGTGATAGGTACAGACAAGAGTCAAACCTGCAATTTCAAGGTCCTACAGGACGTCCTGGAGGAAGTTGATGGCATTTTCTCTTGCTTGCCTTGGCCTTCCCTTCTCACTCAGATCAGGCATGAGCTGATGATATAGGAAAGAAAAAAGTGTGATTAAATCTAAGTAAAGATAGAACAACAAAGCCCAAAGTTCAGTTTATACACTCATGTATTCTTCCAAAACAGAATGTTAAAAACAAGCAAGCAGTGCAATAATAGTAAAAAAGTAATAGAAATTAAAGTGCACATGCAGTTGCCACCATATATTGCTCTGTATCGTTGAACCTTGTCATTTTATAGGAGGTATACAGAATTTGGATGATGAAATATCCAGCATGCTTACTGTCTCATCATCATCCTTGAGGACAAACGTGTGAGCGGACTGTTTGGTGCCTCCCAGTCACCTTCAGAAGGTTGTAGACCTTCATGCCATTTCTAATTTGCTGAGGCACAGGAGTCAGCTGCACTGTAGCATGCAGGAGAGGACAACTACAGCAACATCATTTAAAGCAATGGCTCACCTTAACATTTGTCAATTTCCACTCACCCCACATTAATTTGAAAATATGGTGCAATTTTTTAGTCACATCATCCAAAAACCACATTTTCATCGTTTTAGTGCAACAAAGGTGTAATTCCACATTTTTAAGTGTATACAACTACCTACAAGTCATACACAAGTACAGTGGTGCTTGAGAGTGTAGCGGGGCATGATAATTGTAAGGCTCATGCAGTAGCTTCCAAGACTTATGTTGCTCTGAATAAAAATGGAAATATATGCTTTTTTACACACAACTGTGATTAATTAGCACTTGGATTAGGCTGCACAAGCCGTTTGATATTTGAAGTGCATGTTACATCTGACTGAAAAATGATGAAATTCTATTGTACCAATCCTTTAAACAAATTTAAGATGTATCCCTGAAAAAAACCTGTTTCGACCTCTAAGAATAGAAAACCATCAGCCACTATAGAATTCTCTTGAAACAGAAATCATGAAACCAGTTACTGGCATCACTGCCCCGGTCCAAAGTGTATTTAATAATACTGACTATTAGTGTGCCATGAAGGCTGCTTGCATCAGAAAAATATCATTTCAAAATGTCTCCTTGGAAAACTTTCTGTCCAATTTTAGCGGCAATTTTAGCGTCTGTGAACTGTATCAACTCAGTTGCTGCCTCCACCTAAAAATACAAAACAAAATACAAACGGGCCAGTAATAAAAATCACATAATTAAATAACCATTTGAATTGTTTTTTCAGATATTCACAGCACAGGTACTCACCCTTTCTATAAGTGCATTGTACTCAAGATCATCCACATCTTCTTTGGTCAGCTGCAGAGTATTGAATTCAATTTCTAAAGAAGCGCGGTGCTGGCCCACCCTGAGCAAGGCTGACTGCAAACACTTCTCCTGCGGTCCTGCTTAGTGCACCAGTATCAATTCCTGCCTCTCCAATTAAAGTCACATTGAGTTTGTTGACAGGGGAGCCTTTCTTCTGTCTTTGCCACTGCATGAAGTCTCTTTGGACAAGGTTGTCCCTGGTGATGCAGATCTTAAAATCTTTGCTCGCATCCACTTTGCTAGCACATCACCTTCACTATTAAAAACAGCAACATCAAACAATACATTTTAAATGAAAGATTAAGTCTTAAGCAAACAGATGAATAATGCACAAGTTACCTGGATATATCAGTAAGACAGTTTTTCTCTCACACAGCTCACTTCTCTCTGGGTTAAAATTGGGACAGAAGTCCAAATTGGAATCAATTTTATGGAAACCAGCCAAGACATATAGGGCATTCTTTCCTATCCTGCTGGCAGAAAATATCTAGGAACACATCGGAAATTGCATGCAGTTTGCAGATTCACATTATTACCTCTTCACAATCTGAGAACTGTATTTCGGGGTGCACAGGTGGCTTTGTCTCAGAGAGCAACTGGACCCTCACTCTGCCAGTCTTGCAAAATATTAAGCCACAACTGTAGACATCAATCAAATAGTCACAAACCATTCAGAAATATTAGACATATGCATTCACCTCATTATCTTCTGCTGTAGACTGAGACTCCAGACAACTCTTGATGTGCAATGCCAGAATATGCAGTGGCATGCTTTCTTTGCACACCTGGCATGCTGCCTTTGGCATTTTTTGAAATTCCATGGCATCTGATGGCAATGGGGTAAGATCAAGGTCCTGCTGCAGTGGAACAATGTACAGGATGGTCTTCCCAGCACCCGAGGTATTGCGGATCAGTCTTCCTGTATAACCCTCTACGTCAGGCGGGATGGTGACCGATTTTTTCTTCTACTATGGCCACCTGCATATACAGAGAGAGATTTAAATAGATACACATAGAAGGGAAGAGGGTTAGAATAAAGTCAAAAACCCAATACAAAGAATTACAAAAAACACATAAAAATGTGTGCATGTTTAATTGTCACGCTTATCTTGTGACTACGATTTCATGTTAACTGCATGTCTACCATGTAAAGCTTTTAGCATTATTCAACTACATTCAAGGTATACTACCATTGCATGGCTTGAATCGTCTGTCAACGTGAGGCACCTCTTCCCTGCCTGGCTCAACTCACTAAAATGTATTCACTAAATACAGCTGAATGGCTTTAAGGTTTTAGGCCTCCCTGGTGTGGTTTGTAAGGGAGAAAATCAACTTTTGCCTGTTCATTTTTTGAAGAAGCCAGGAAATGACCTGCAAGTGGGAGGTGAAAATATAAGAATACAAGTGCATGAATTATTAAACATGGATTCCAGTTGAAATAAGTCCAATATTCACAATCACAATAAAACAATTTAACATCTTAACATCTCTCGTCTCAAAATCCTAAAGAGCCGTGAAAACTCGGCTGAGGAGATCTACGACCTGACCGAGGATCCCCTCACCTCAGGCACGCTCCTCACCCTCCACTCACATTCAGGGCCTTCAGTGAATTTGCAATTTTGCAAACATGCAAACTGTTTTTTTAATTGGTAGTTCATTGCAAAAAAATAATTTCATTTAGCACAGAAGGCCTAAAATCCTTGAATAAAATCACTAGGACCACAGTTTTCAGTTATTGCCACAATTTCACCATGGTAACTAATCATCACAACTTTGTCCTTTGACTTTGAGTTTAGGCAATCCTGCCTATTCCTAACTTTATGCACACACAGATCCACATTATAATGATGAATCAGTGTGATTGATGTGGTCTCTGAATACACTTTAACATGAACCATTCTGCCCAGTAGCCAACCTCTCTACCATCTTCCATCTAATAACCATGACTGTTTTACTAATCAACTACATTTTACTACATGAACAAAGCCATGCAGTATATAAAGTTGAAAGTCATCATAAAGAAACAAGTAGCAAGGTGTTTAAGGTGTTAAAAACATTTCAAAAACAAACGTTCACATCTGGCAGAGTACATATAGTATAGTGCTCTATCCATGAAGAACTACAAAGACACATAACTCCTACTGTTAAAAGCCCAACTTCAGACATTATGACACAGCAGGATGCCCATGAAGAAGCACAAATTTTGACTCTGACGTGATTTGAACACACAACCTTCTGATCTGGAGTCAGACGCACTACTGTTGCGCCACAGAGTCTGTTTTCTATCATTGACAGCTGACAAAGTGTGGTGGACAAGGCCCACATCAACAGCAGGTAGACCTACTACACACACACACACACACACACACACACACACACACACACACACACACACACACACACACACACACACACACACACACACACACACACACACACACACACACACACAAAACAGTTAAGTATACACACACACGAATGACAGACTCTGGCTCCTCTTCAAATACTTTGCCTGAACCAAAGGTGTGTTGTGTGTGTGTGTGTGTGTGTGTGTGTGTGTGTGTGTGTATGTGTGTGTTTGCAGATGTATGCGTGTAGCACCACATCATTTTTTTACTCCTTGCAGTACTGATTACTGACCTTGTATTGGCTGTTCCTTCTCCCGTTATCTCCTTCCCCATTCTTCCCTCTCTTTGCCTCTCCTTCTCTTTCCTCTCCCTCTCTCACACCTTCTCGTCTTTTCGTCCCTGAATACTATCAGAGGTGTTCAGTTTTATATACATATATGATCAAAGATATTTCACGTAGACATTGTTAATATTTTATGTTTGTTTGAGTGGTTGAATTTAAAGTGTATTGCTTTTTCAAAAATCCATTCTTTGTACAAGGCAGTTTCAGACAAACTACAGTAAACGCATGAACTGGAAAAGTCTGAACTGGAAAGTCTCCACTCAGCAGATTACCTCATTTTAATTAAAGGAGCTGCTGTTGTCGGCCAATCAGGGTCCAGTACTGTGCTGGTTCTGCCTGTCAGGACTTCAAATTCGTCCTGAGCCGTAGTATTTGAAAACAAAATCATGAAAACTGCATAATATGGGACCTTAAAAACAGAATGCCAATCAATCAGCTGTACAATTCATGTTTTGTGACCAGAATCCACAGACCTAAGAACCTGTGATGTCATGTGATGAAAACAACATTTCAGAAAAACAAATTAACAAAACCAAAAACACAACATTTCACAAAACAAATTAACAAATCACAAAACACATTTCACAAAACAAATTAACAAATCACGAAACACAACATTTCACAAAACAAATTAACAAAACACAACAACATTTCACAAAACAAATTAACAATTGTTTTGTGAAATGTTATTGTGTTTTGCACTTCATGGCCACCGTACAAAGTGACTGTGAGAACACACTGGGTTTTATCTGAGAACAGTATTTTCTGCTTTAGAATTGCTAATACTGCTATAGAACAGAGCTCACTTGGACATAAAAAGTATGCCTCTTGTTCACAAATATTGACTTCACTGTCACAGACCATAGTGATAACTTTCTTAAAGGTAATAAAAATTCTTAAATAAACTTTTTGAACATAGCACTGTGTAACACATGCACAGTTTGACCTTGACGTGATTTGAACACACAACCTTCTGATCTGGAGTCAGACGCGCTACCGTTATGCCACAGACTCTGTTTTACATTACTGACAGGCTCACTAATCAGCTGAGACAAACCAAACATCTGACAAAAAAGAAGATAAACTTTATAAATACAGGCAATCCTGCCTATTACTACCTTTATGCACACACAGATCCACATTATAATGATACAATGGTAGACTGGAATCAGTGTGATTGATGTGGTCTCTAAATACACTTTAACATGATTCTGCCCAGTAGCCAACCTCTCTACCATCTTCCATCTAACAACCATGACTGTTTTACTAATCAGCTACATTTTACTACATGAACAAAGCCATGCAGTAGCCTATATATTCATTACGAGTTGGAAAGTTGGAAGTCATCATAAAGAAACAAGTAGCAAGGTGTTTACGGTGTCAAAAACATTTAAAAAACAAATAAAAATGACCAGTAAAACGTCCAAAAAAATGCATCAACAGCCAGGAAACCTCAGTGGAAAACGGATGTTCAAGTATGGCAGAGTGCATATAGTGTTCTATCCATGAAGAACTACAAAGATACATAACTCCTACTGTTCAAAGCCCAACTACAGACATAGTGATACAGGAGGCTGACCATGAAGAAGCACAAGCTCTGACTCTGACGTGATTTGAACATGCACCCTTCTGATCTGGAGTCAGATGCGCTACCGTTGCGCCACAGAGTCTGTTTTACATCACTGACAGGTTCACTGATCAGCTGAAACAGATCAAACAGCTGACAAAGTGTAGTGGACAAGGCCCACATCAACAGCAGGTAGACCTACTACACACACACACACACACACACAAAAACAACGGTTAAGTATACACACACATGCAGGTACGCATTGTGCATGCATGCATATTATGCCTATGCTCACAGAAATGAAAAATGACTCTGTTTACATCCCTATAATTTCTATTTCTTGTTTCTCAATTCAATTCAATTCAATGTGCTTTATTGGCATGACAGTTCACAGACAATATTGCCAAAGAATCAAGATGAATATCAGTCTAGGTGTGTGTGTGTTTGTGTGAGTGTGTTTGTGTGCTTGTTTGAGACAGCTTGTGCAGACGTCTCTCGATACGTCGTTTGTGCATAAATGCCTCAGTGTCGTCCGACACTTTTCGTAAGACACCTGTCCACACTTGTCTTATAAACATAAAACAGCCTTTAGTCTTCAAATTCATCCTGAGCCATAGTATATTTGAAAACAAAATCATGAAAACTGAATAATAGACCTCGTAAGTCGAATGACGTCAGCCTTGCCCAAATATGGCTCACAGTTCCATAGCGATTTCTCCGTAGGGAAAATGAATTGGGTTTCACATAATCGTCTCTGTCACAGTCTACGTTTAATGCAGGATTTTCAAAGTCGGTCTGTTTTTACCTTCGTATATTTATGTCTCTAATGGCACTGGGTCTGTTGATTTCTGTAACCGTTTCTAGTCCAAGTAGTATTTTTGCTAGCTACAAGCTAAACACTTCAGCGCATGTCATTTGTGTCACTCACTGGCAGCGGGCTTCTACTCTGAGTCTGTACGTTGCTTAGCAACCCTCACCGCTTCCACACGTTTTTTTAAGATGTTCCAAGTTTTTACCTTTATTTAAATAATCAGTTCTTTTGGGAGGCAAAGGATCAACGCTGTTGTCGAGCCTCCTGTCAGAACCTTTCTGCAGGAAAACTAATGATCCTAAAACAACCAAACAATTAAATGACTCTTCTCTATTTGATATACCAATGTTGTTATTCTAAGTTCACTCTGATGATTAGTTTTATCTACAGTATAAAATGTGGAAATCAAAGATATGCGTGGCGGTGTGCTCAGATGAGAGAGACAGAGAGAGTTGAGAGAGGGAGAAGGTCTGCTGGGGGGAGACCTACACCACGCCACCAGCAGGTGACGCAAATTATATGCGCTGAAGTGTTTAACTTGTTGCTAGCAAAAAAACTACTTGGACTAGAAACGGTTACAGAAATCAACAGACCCAGTGCCAATCCTTGAAAAACACCAGGACTACTATTTAGAGTTATTTTTAACATGGTAACTAATCACCACAACTTTGTCCTTTAACTTCAGTAATATTACCTTTATGCACACACAGATCCACATCTGCTGCGCGTTAAGAAGCACAATTTTGACCCTGACGTGATTTGAACACGCAACCTTCTGATCTGGAGTCAGACGCGCTACCGTTGCGCCACAGAGTCTGTTTTACATTACTCACAGGCTCACTAATCAGCTGAGACAAACCAAACAGCTGACAAAGCGTGGTGGACAAAGCCCACATCAACAGCAGGTAGACCTACTACACACACACACACACACACACACACACACACACACACACACACACACACACACACACACACACACACAAAACAGCAGTTGAGTATACACACACATGCAGGTATGCATTGTGCATGCATGCATACTATGCCTATGCTAACAGAAATGAAAAATTACTCTGTTTACATCCCTATCATTTCTATTTCTTGTTTCTTGTCTCTCTCTCTCTCTCTCTCTCTCTCTCTCTCTCTCTCAGGTGGTTGGACTCATCTCGTGCTCTCATGCAGCAGGGCGTCCAAGAGAATGACAGACTCTGGCTCAGCTTCAAATATTTTGCCGATATAGAACCCAAGGTGTGTTTGTGTGTGTGTGTGTGTGTGTGTGTCCATGTGTTTGTATATGCGCGTGTTTGCAGATGTATTTTCAAAAATCCATTCTTTGTACAAGGCAGTTTCAGACAAACTACAGTAAACGCATGAACTGGAAAAGTCTGAACTGGAAAGTCTCCACTCAGCAGATTACCTCATTTTAATTAAAGGAGCTGCTGTTGTCGGCCAATCAGGGTCCAGTACTGTGTTGGTTCTGCCTGTCAGGACTTCAAATTCGTCCTGAGCCGTAGTATTTGAAAACAAAATCATGAAAACTGCATAATATGGGACCTTAAAAACAGAATGCCAATCAATCAGCTGTACAATTCATGTTTTGTGACCAGAATCCACAGACCTAAGAACCTGTGATGTCATGTGATGAAAACAACAACATTTCAGAAAAACAAATCAACAAAACCGAAAACACAACATTTCACAAAACAAATTAACAATTGTTTTGTGAAATGTTATTGTGTTTTGCACTTCAGGGCCACCGTATAAAGTGACTGAGAACACACTGGGTTTTATCTGAGAACAGTAGTATATTTTCTGCTTTAGAATTGTTAATACTGCTATAGAACAGAGCTCACTTGGGTGTACAAATTCACTTTGGAAGAACTCCTCTTGTTCACAAATATTGACTTCACTGTCACAGACCATAGCGATAACATTCAAATTCTTAAATTAACACCTTTTGCTGCATCCATGAAGTTGTACATACAGTGTAACACATACACAGTTTGATGTTGATGTGATTTGAACACACAACCTTCTGATCTGGAGTCAGACGCGCTACCGTTGCGCCACAGAGTCTGTTTTACATCATTGACAGGTTCACTAATCAGCTGAGACAAACTAAACAGCTGACAAAAATGTTGAAATACATAATATTCATCATGTGTCATGAGTATGCATTTTCAGCACAGGCAATCTCAGTGGAAAAGTGAATTTTCAAGTCTGGCCGAGTGCATATAGTGCTGCATCTATGAAGTTGTACATACAGTGTTATACATACATAGTTCTGACCCTTAAGAACCACAAAGTTACATGAATGTTTCCTTTTGAGTCCTAAAGTTCCACATACAGTGAGCTGCCAAAGCAGAAGCACAAATGTTGACCCTGACGTGATTTGAACACGCAACCTTCTGATCTGGAGTCAGACACGCTACCGTTGCGCCACAGAGTCTGTTTTACATCGCTGACAGGTTCACTGATCAGCTGAAACAGATCAAACATCAAACCAAACATCTGACAAAGCGTGGTGGAGGCCCACATCAACAGCAGGTAGACCTACCACACACACACACACACACACACACAAACAACGGTTAAGTATACACACACACGCAGGTACGCATTGTGCATACATATTATGCCTGTGCTCACAGAAATGAAAAATGACTGTTTACATCCCTATCATTTCTGTTTCTTGTTTCTCCCTCAGGTAGTTGGACTCATCTCGTTCTCTCATGCAGCAGGGCGTCCAAGAGAATGATAGACTCTGACTCAAATACTTTGCCTTCCACGATATAGAACCCAAGGTGTGTGTGTGTGTGTGTGTGAGTGTGTGTGTACAAATGTTGACCCTGACGTGATTTGAACACGTAACCTTCTGATCTGGAGTCAGACGCCACTGAGTCTGTTTTACATCACTGACAGGTTCACTAATCAGCTGAGACAAAACAAACAGTTGACAAAAATTAATATAAACTTTATAAATACATTTGTTAGGTTTAAGATATCAGTGTTATGTTGGTAGAATTTAGCTGTCCAGGGATTCAGAAGTGGCTTTTGAGTCTTTGAGCTCAGAAAATGCTCTGATTTTGATGAGCTTGATTTGTGGCACTTCACTGGGTAGAAAGCATTGACTCGGCTTTCATCATACAGTACTTTGCATATTGAACACTCAGTTTATGACTACTCATGCAGTATATATTTATGTTTAGGAAAGTTGAATGCATCATTATTCACCAATCGTGAAACTAATGTGTGCTACGTGAAGATCTCTGTGAGACGTAATGATATAAACAAATAGCCACACACGCGGACCAGCTGTGTTGTTGTTTTCACCTCTTTCCTAAAGCTTGTTGTCACGCTCGGCCCGAGTCGTAGCTTTTGCTTTTTTTAAAACTAGCTCCTCTCCTCTCCTCTCTCTCCCCCTCCCCTCCCTGAAAAAATTCTGGTAATGGTGAATCGATAAACCGAGCGAGTAAACGTTTTCAACTAGTAAACTTGCTACCTGCCTCTTCACTTGTCATTGTGGGACATGTAGCCTTCAGCGGGAGGACAATGTTGTTACATGTTGTTAAAAAATCTGCACTGTGGAGTGCAAACCCATTTTTTAAATAGACTTTTTGGACAAAGGACCGTGCACCGACTAGTCTGAATCATTAACAGAAATATTGGGACATTGACCTACAATTAAAGCCTGAGTACTGGAACAGTGAGGTGAATTTGTTTTTGTTTTCTTTAAGTGGAAGTATTGGGATAGCGAGCAAGAGTTTGTCTTTTTAAAACCTGTATATTGGGACAGTGAGCTAAAGATTGCCTTTTGAAAGCCTAAATAATGCATTTGATAGGAAGTATTTGAGTATTAGAGTTCTATTGTAAGGAGAAAAAATGGTAAAATCAAACACCCCAGTGTTGAAGTGCCTTTTGCACAAGCACAATCATTTCAAACTAGATTCATAACTCAGATCCTTGTTTACTTCCCATGTACCCCAGCCACACACTGCATATTGCCTCAGGGTCATTTTGAGCCGAGCGGAGTCACGGCTGAATTCTCATGGACATACACACTGAAATGGAAAATGGCTGCAAAGAGAGCCTTAAATCAAGAGATATGAAGAAGTCTGGTGAAGTTTATGGGTTTCAAACATCCACTGCAAGACACTGCACTCGAGAACTGGTTATTACTTATGGAAAATGACTAGTCTATTAAATACAGTGGCTATAACTCACTTGGTCTTTATTGCCACTAACTTTCCTGCTGAAATAAACACCAGAAACCATTGGAAGAATCATGATGGTTTCTAATAGATAAAACCATCAAAAACCATTAAAAACCATTATAACACATCAGGTCCATAACATAATGGTTTATAGTGTGTTTTTGGACACTGATCATCAGTGCTTGCCATTATGGGCTGTACTGGTCTCTAATGGTTTGTAATGGTTCCTAGTCGTTTCTGATGGTTTCCATTATGGACTGTAATGGTTTCTATTGGTCTGAAATGGTTTCTATTATGGGATGTAATGGTTTTTGATGGTCTGTAAGGGTTTCCATTATGGGCTGTAATGGTTTCCATGACTGTAATGGTTTCAAATTGTGTTGAATCTGTAATGGTTTCAGCATCATCGTATATACTGTATAAATAAATACTACAATACACTATAGTGAAATTACTATAGTATATGACCTCATTCTACTCCAGTACTTTTACTAGTATGGCCTGTAGTGCTTTTGTGCATTTTACTACACTATAGTAGGTACTTCAGCAAGTACTATAGTGTGTACTGTATTATGCATTCTGTAGTAATTACTGTAGTAAGAATAATGGCTGTATTTACTACAGTGTATTGTACATCACCACTGTATATTGTGATACAGTGTTTTGAAAACATTACTGCAGTGTTAAAGTATAGTTTCATACAGTATCTACCATAGTTACTGTGGTATAAACTGCTGTGCCCTATCATATCATAATAGAGCAAATAGCACCTTACACAAATGTGATACATTTAAACACCGAACAATTTCAGGTTAAACAGTTTAGATCATGTTCTCAGTGTAGACTATACAGTAGCATAAAGTAACTGGACTTCACAAAATAATTTTTGATAAGTCTAACATTTTGGATTTAAAATATCAAACTCAATATATAACGTCACTTAGAAAAGATCAAAACTGAACGAACATCAAATAGAAAAGATCAAAGCTGAACTAAAACAGATTATCAGGTAAAATGAATAGAAAAAAATCATAACAGATACAGATACACACTCACTCATTCACACTTTAAGCTTCAGAGCATTGTGCACCCTCTGATTCATTGGCGCCTACTGGGAACACACAATGTAAACAATCTCTCTTTTCCCCCTCCCTCTCCCTCTACCAGTCTCCCTATAGTTCATTATTCAATCCTATACTGACCTCTACTGGCTAAAATCTCACCGCAGCCGTACAGTTTTTAAATCTTGTGTTTGTGTGTGGTGTGTGTGCAGGCATGCTGTTGTCTATTTGTCATACGTCTTCTTATGTGTATTCAGACCCCTTTCTGAAACCAGTCCCATTGATGTGAAATGGAGCTGCCTGGGATGCAAGACAAGTCTGGCATGAGCAGTGGAAGGGCTCCTCCAGGGCCTTCAGCACACTGCATAAAACCACAGAAATGCACACTACATGCTAAGGGAGTCCCTGCAGTCACTGTTGCTCCATGAAACTGGATCTGAACCTTGAAGGGCATCGTTCCTGCCACAAATCCTCTGGAAAGATGGTTTCCTCCCCCTCAGACAAGGACGACAACTATGAAAAGTAGGTTGGGCATCAGGCTCAATGATTGTTCAGCACGTCAACTATGAGCTGCTGAAAACAGTCAAATATGATTAAAGCTGCGTTAGACAAGAATTTTATGAAAAAATACACCCAACTTAGCCTGAATCACAAAATGCATCTCATCGGTGTTGGGTATGGTCACTTCTCTGTCCACAGGAAGAAGAGAGAGAGAGCTTTCTCCTCTGCAGTACATGTTGGAAACCTGGAGGGACAGTTGAGTAATGAATGAGTAGGTAACAAACAGCAAAACAGCATGAATGGGACAACGCAAAGAGAAAGTTACAACAGAAAGCGACTGTGGAAAGGCCTTGTGTGAGTAATGTGGACCGAGTGTCAGCACCCAAGTAAAAAGTGTGCATGCTTCAGCTTACAGAGGTAACCGTTCCTGTAACAGAGACAAGGTGCTTGGTGTCTGCGCTGTCTTTCAGGTCCCTAATTGAAATCCGCCTCCAGGGAGGACACAGCATCCTCCTCCTGTCTGACTCGTCTTGGGCTGTGAGGTTACTGGAACTACGTCAGAAAAGGATGAAAAACAAGCACATATTTAGTAAAAGTTAACAATTACTTGAATGCAGGGCACAGCTGCAAATGCTGTGGGTTAAACCAATTAGAGTGCAGTTGAGGTAATAGATAGAAAAATCTCAAGTTCAGGCAATAACAATAACTCAAAGCCTTAAGCCTCAATTTGAGTGTGAAACAGTCACCTCACTACCTGGTATTGGTAATACTTTGATACATTGGATTTGGGTTTTTTTCTCCATTCTCAGACTGATTGACTCAACTTTTGATACAATCAATCCTGTGATGTTTTTTTTGTGACTATAAAAAGTTTATTTACTTATATTTGAGGGTTGAAGCCTTGATTTGTTGCTGTAATGACATCGCTGAACACTAGAGGTCAGCATTGGACCAGAAACAACACATAGAAACCTTTAAAGACAAAATGAAGTGAAAAATGCAATACATGCAAAAACATTTTTATTTTCTTTTTTCTTTTTAATTCATATTTTCATAGTATGCCATTACGTTTCTTTCCTGGAAAACAGTATATACAGAGAGGAGGAACCATTTTAGGCATTTAGCTAGAACTATTATCCATAGCATCTAACAGCACAAGCTTCTTTTACTACAGTAGATCACCAGCATTACAAGCATGTAATAGTGAGGAGGTCAAGGGTTAGATCCCTGTGACCATTGAGTGATCATGTTAGCTAGAAAGAGAAATAAGAAGAAACCAATCAACACTGGTTATAGATCAGCTGTGGAAGATGAGCAGAAATCGCTTCCCCCCGTATGAAATATCCATGAAGTCAGACTATCTCATGTCTCAACATCTCTAGTTTGATATACTGCAGATACAACAGCTCAGCCCTGGATCAATAACTGACCAGCACTTCAGAGTTTTACATTTCAAATTCTAGATCTCAGTTGCCGAATGGACCTCCAGTGTAATGAAGAACTACGCAGCTCAGAACAACACAACAACGCTATGGAAGAGAACAAAAAATACAAGACAAAATATGGAGGATAAAACTGTGAACAACAAATGGACAAGAGGAAACAAAGTAAATAGGAAACTGGAGAGGATACCAGACCGCATGTGAAGAAAAAAAGGAGAAAACGTACACCAAAAGAAATGAAAAGTGAAGGACATAAAGGACGAAACACACAGAACGAGAGAAAAAAATGAAACTAGTGAGAAAAAAATTTGAAATTGTCACAGAAGAAAAGGACAGAAAAAAAAGAGATTATATTAGTAATATTATATTATATTATTATATTATAAGGACTCTATTCCTCTCAAAGCTGGCTGATCAATGAGCGAAAGAGAGAGAGAGAGAGAGAGAGAAGGAAGGAAGTCATTTGGATACACAAACCCTCATTTCTCAAGCCACTGTTGAAACCAATACCAAAGTATTTAGACTGAGAGAATATGTTAATGTCCTTGAAGTCAAACCTAACTTAAAAATGGAATTTTTTTGGTCATTATTTGCATTAAATCAAAAGGCAATCAGACAGTAATGAAAGTTAAAGAGCATGTCTTGTATAAATGCTGATACATGACACATATCACACGTATGTAAACTATGAATCGACATCATTTAGATTGATGTCGGCCTAGAAAAGCGAGGTAAACTCTATTCCACAAAGGAAAACATAGAAAAGTAACTAACAAGCACAAGAGAGTGACGGTTTGCAACGCCGGCCAGTCAGTCGATCTCCACTGTGATGGATCTAATGGCAGTCATCCTCTGAGTCAGCACTTTTAGTAAAGGTAAGACACACACACACGCACACACACACACACACACACACACACACACACAAACTTTCTCCCATCATGCTGACAGCAAAACTTGTTAAAGTCGGATAATTGACGTTTTGGCACAGGCCCTGCCAACCTGTCCAAGAGACCCCACACAACCTGTGTCAGCACTTCCTGTCCTTCTCGTTCGTCTCTCTAAATCTCTCTCTCACACACACACACACACACACACACACACACACACATTTTATCTCTCTCTCTTTCTAAACCCCAATAAATCCCTCCCTCCATCCTTCTTGGGTATGTGTGAGAAGTTGGTGGGCATGTGTATAAGAGAAAGAGTGTGTGTGTAATTCACTTCAATTCAATTCAAACTTTATTTAAGACTCAGGGTCCAGATAAAAAACAGGACATAACATACAATGAATTACATACAAAGGATCAATAAAAGATCATGGTTTAAAATATATATTAATGTCTTACAAAGAGACAACTGTACCAATGTCTCCACAGCTGGGATTGGTAGCTTATAGTACTAAACCTTATGTTTGATAAAACCAAGATGATTTCATTTACAGAGTTATTAAGCCGGCAGATAAATTTATACATGAGATTCCTTAAAACAGCTTGGAAAGTATTGACTCCTGCAGCCACAAACATTTCACTTGCACTACACCATCTAGGTCTTTTAAGTAATATTCTCATGGCATCATTATAAGCTACTTGAAGTCTCTGTAAGCTTGCTTTTTTGTAGTTTGACCACCAGTGTGCAGTATAGAGTGGTGTACAATATGCTCTAAACAGAGACACCTTCACTCCATCTGTACACATACTAAACTTGCGTGAGAGAATGTTTGCTTGTGCATACATCCTGCGGCATTGTCTATATATATATATATCATCATCATCTGTCATTTGTTCTGTAATAAAATGTCCAAGATATTTTACCTTATTACAGACCCCAAGATTATTATCAGACTATTTGAAGTCAGGAAATTTTAGACATTTGTCCTCTTTGGTTCTACAGATCAAGACAACACTCTTACTGGCATTGTATTTGATATCATGTTCCACACCATACACAGTACATATAGTAAGGAGCTGCTGAAGACCAGCGCTACATGGACTAAATACCACAAGATCATCTGCATACATAATATGGTTCACTAAAGTATTACCAATCATGCACCCAATATTACAGGCTTTCAATTGCTTGGACAGATCATCAATATATAGATTAAAAAGAACTGGGGACAAAATTCCCCCTTGTCTGACACCATTGCTAACCCCAAATGGGGCTGAGACACTATTGCCCCATTTTACTTGCATAGTCTGGTGGGCATACCAGTAAGCCAGAATTCTCACAACGTATTTGGGCACCCCTCTTTGACTCAATTTAACAAACAACTTTCTATGATTAACACGATCAAAAGCCTTGGAAGCATCAATAAAACACATAAGAACTGATGAGTTTTGACCTCTATATTTGTTTACAATTTCCTTTAAGGCATATATACACAAGTCAGTGCCATGTTTAACTTTAAAACCAAACTGGTTATTTGTGGAGTTAATAAACTCATTTATTCTATCCAGCAGGATTCTTTGTAGGACTTTTGACAGTATGCTGGCTAAAGCTATGGGCCTGTAGTTATCTAGGCTGCATCCTTAATGACTGGCACTAACAAAACAGACAGCATTGAGTCTGGGAACAGCCCATGAATCATAAAGCCAGTAAAACAAATAGCAAGGAGAGGAGCTATCCTCGAACTGGCATATTTAAGGTGTTCAGCAGTAATATGGTCTAAACCACTTGCTTTGTTATCAGATATCTTGTTCATAGCTTGGTACACCTCATGTGAAATAATCACCATTGAATCATTACTCTTAATTTTGTCTGCCTTATACAAATCACTTTTGACAGTTAAATAAGGTACTATAATGCTGTCGCCATAACTCAGCAATATTGTCTGTTCCAGAAATTCCATGCATGGTAAAGATGCTTTACAGTTGTTAAGATCTCTCACTTCTTTCCAAAAATCAATAGCATTATTACTTAGCAGCTTCTTAGCCATGGAATCAGCCCTGTAACAACGCATTATGTAATAACACGACAAAATGTAATACATTTTCACTTCATTATGTAATAACACCCGCATTTTGTAATAATCTGCCGCATTTTGTAATACACAGCTTGAACGCAATATGTAATAAATTTCCCCGCATTTTGTAATAAATGATTACATATTGCGGTGGTTATTACAAAATGCGGGAGTTGCACTTTTTTTATGATGAAATGTAATAATACAGTGCATTATGTAATAACCAACCAAAATGGATGTCTTCATCTGTACACGTTATATTTTTAACAATTAAGCTAAATTAAACTTCCCAAATATTAAATTAGACCGGCGTTATAGTTGACTCTGATCTTAGTCTAAATAGCCACATAAAAGCAGTAACAAGATCAGCTTTTTATCATCTTACAAATACAGCCAAACTCAGGGACTTCATGTCAAAAGCCGACCTGGAAAAACTCATTCACGCTTTTATTTCTAGCAGACTACTGCAATGGTCTTTTGACAGAGCTCCCCAAAAAGACCATCAAAAAGCTTCAGCTTATTCAAAATGCAGCTGCTAGAGTTCTTACAGGGACCAAAAGGTCAGACCACATCACCCCGATTCTTAAGTCACTACAAAAACTAAAATGCAGGGAAATTTATTACATATTGCGTTCAGGCTGTGTATTACAAAATGCGGCAGATTATTACAAAATGCGGGTGTTATTACATAATGAAGTGAAAATGTATTACATTTTGTCGAGTTATTACATAATGCGGTGTTATTACATAATGCGTTGTTACAAGCCCTCATGGCTTGCTCATTTTCTTGACTGGGTCTACCTGCCATAGCCCATGATTTAAAGGCTTCACGGGCTTCAGCATGATGCTTAGCTACATACTCGTTCCAACCAGCTCTGATGTTATGTGTCTTATTTTTATGCTTGTAGTAGGGCTTACTGCCTTCATACAAAGCACTTACTAAGCACGTACTGTGTGTGTGTGTGTGTGTGTGTGTGTGTGTGTGTGTGTGTGTGTGTGTGTGTGTGTCCACATAAATTCTCCCCCAGTAAAAAGGTCCTATCCCTCAGCAGCTCTCGTTAAGGCTGAAATGGAGTTGTGATTCTTTTGGGTATAAGAAAAAGGGACAGGAGAAAGAGAAAGGGGATTGAGAGAATAGAGAAATATTGGGAGGAATAGAGAGATATGAAGGAGAGAAAGAGAGAGAGGGGGAGAGAGAGAAAGAGGCAGAGAGAGAATAAGATTTACCCGCACGGTTAAGTCCGGTGATAAGTGAAGTGGGGATCAGTGCATTTGCCACCCGCTGAGTTTAGAGGGCACACAGGTACACACACACACACACACACACACACACGCACACACGCACGCACACACACACATACACACACACACACACACACACTCTCTGTCTCATACTCTTTGTGTCTCTAAGGTGATTTTAAGCTAATTTCAGTTACTTTTTCCTCTGTTTTCCTCTGAGATGTTTAATTAAAAACGCCAAAAGTCAGTTTTTGTCTCTGATACACACATGAACTGATCACGTTTTTTATCCAATACCTTTGGGTTTTGTAGGTAAGCAGTAAACCGCAGTTCTGGGTAAAATTTAGTGAAGTCAAGTGTCCTACCATCTAAATATTCACATGTAAACGCACTGCATTCCATAAACTTGGGTCATTCGAACAGAGAGGGATTGGATGTTTGACTTGTCTCCCACTCATAGATTCACATGCATAGGCCAACCACTTCTCAATGTATCCATATTAACATTGATTTTGGATAAGCTGTCATGATGTTAGCTATGTTTCCTTTTATATATGTGTCTGTCTCCACTGTCAGCAGACTGCTACCTTGGCCTGTGTGTATCTGCAGTATCTACAAGCTACTGTTCTACATGCCACACCACTTGACCTTGGCCTACAAATCGATTTTACACAGCTGATACCTGTAACTGGACACTGTATGCCTGCATTCGCCACTAAGTGCTAGGCATTAAGTGTGATTAAAGGACCTGTTTCATAATGCAGAGTACTATCCCCTGTTATAGAGCTGTCACTCCGTGCTAGATACTTGATACCACTTTGTATTTCTCAGGAAATTGCTTTTTCTTGTGTAGGGACGCGTGTCTGTGTGTGTGTGTGTGTGTGTGTGTGTGTGTGTGTGTGTGTGTGTGTGTGCTATATGCTTATTGGTATTTGAAAGAGGAAAGGGAGGGAATAACATGGTATTTCAATTTAAGAGGAGTGTTACATATACACCCCAGTTATTAGACAAGGAAACCACATCTAAGAACATTTTTGTTGTTGCATGTGTTTTAGCATAGCAATGTATGCCTGTACGGCATAAATTGAAGATGGGGAGACTCAGGGAGACTAGAGTTTGAGAGCCTCTGTTGATTTCTGGTTGCCTGCTGACATCTAGTGGCCATTCTGTGAAATTCAAATTAGGGGAATGGAGAGAGTGCCAGGATAGGAACATTTGTGCCAAAAGGTAGTTAATCCAGATCAGCCGTAGGTACGATTGAACCAGTCAAATGCACTGATTTTACTGCCAGTCAAACTGATGGACTCAGCTTTAGAGGCAACATGCAGTTCTAAAGTAGCAATGCTGCATCCATATATAGGAATAACCATCAGAAGGACTTGGTTGAAAGCGGCGTCTTGTAAGGACTTCAAACTAGTTTGAAGGCGTCAAGACTAGATGATTGAAGATCATGTTTTACAGCAAACCAAATATTTCAGTATCAACCACAAATGAAACATTTGGCATTTGTGCTCGCAAAATGGCCTATGTGATGAAAATTGTCCATTTTGTTTGCTTTATTTGAAACAAATACAGCATTCCCTGCTGTAAAGGCTTCATAGGATCCAGAAATTTCAATAGGCTATAGGTACAATATAGACGCCATACTCACTTGCTTTTTATATCTATTTCATAAAGGGAACAGTACCTTGTTGGTAACATCAATGCAACCAATGCAGTATGTAGGCTTACCAAGTAGGATTTACCACCTGAAAGCTGAGCTGAACAGTATTTTCAAGTAGGAAGCCTGTATCTACTGTCTTTGCTATATGTTGGGAATGTAGCATTACATTTATTCTGATTGCTGAATCCTCTTCTTCTGTTTACACCTTACTGTGTATGCTAAATACTCTGTAGAGGCAGTTGCTCCATAGAGTTGTTAAATGAGGCGTACTGCAGATTTGCATTTTACACAGAAACTCTCTAAATCAGCTTCCCAGGCAGCAACAATATGAAGCGCCCTGCATGATGTAAATTTACAACTGAATCAAATTATGAAACAAGCAGTAATATCAACTTACCCCATGTCATATTGTTTATTAAAAGCAAAGACAGTCAAAATGTTTGGTAATGTAAGTTGCTTAATTCTGAGAAACACTAGCACTAACAATACCACGAGTGTGAGATAGAGGCTACCAATCATCTCAACCATGGTCTCATTTGTTTACAGTAATTATACCAAGTTATTAAAGTTAAATGACAATGATATATTGATGGTAAACAATGCTACATGTACCACCTTTTAAGGGGAAACTTTGCCCGTCTGTTGAAACTAATTGAAAAATAATTTGTTTGAGCCAGACTTTTTTTTTTATATATATATTTTACTGGTATAATTCCCTCCTTGGTCAAACTAGGCAAGCATGTTTTAGTTAGCCTGGCAGGGTGAAAGATTAGATTTACTCAGTTTGCATTCCAGGTCTAAAAAGTAAAGAACCTTTTAGGCTGTATTTTAATCATTTTTCTTTCCATTTGATGACATGGCGCAGGGCTTACACTGGGCAATCAATTGTCACATTTTCAGTTGTTTAGATATAACATTACTGTGGCATTTACATGGGTCTTGCACAGAGGCAACACGGACAACAGGGTGGGAATCAACAAATAAATCATTTTTATTTGCCAAAGAAATGAACACACATTAAACAAAATCTCACACTGTAGCATTCTTGGTCTTTGAAGAGTAGCAGCATACTCTTTCCAATCTCTGACAACCTACTGACAAAACAAAAGGACAAAACTTGGAGAGGGTTAACAAGGTTCAGGCACTTCTTGTCTCACCAGGCGGTTCAGTGTCTCTCTCCCCCTCTGACCAATGCTTGACCCCACTTACCACAGTTACAAATGCATGTATGCAGAGCAACGACGCTTTTGTTATAGCATGTACAGAATTACTTTAATGTTTGCTGTACATCCAATGCATAAGGTCTCTACTGAACCTAGCGCAACAGGATTCTACTCTTTAACATCAACCAAATTCAAACAAAACCAAACACCAAGGCAGTGAACTTGCTGCTTCCTCAGCTCTCACTTGCTGTCTGAAAGTAACTTCTAATGTTCTCTGATTCAACACACTCCTTGCTAACAGGTTGACACCATCAACAGTCCCCAATGAGGTGTTCCAGTCAAGATGGGGGCAAATCAAATTTGAGTTGGACACAATGAATGAAAATCACACTTGGATTTGGCAGTACTGAAGACAGATGTTGCCTTCTAAAATCTAGCTGAGCGTCTGTTTCTATTAGGTACACAAACTAAGTGTCTTTGCTATTCACTCCTACCTACGCAAAATGTAAACAACCAAGGGCATGTCTCCAAAGCAGGGAATTATGCTGCATTCGTGTCATGTGGGGAAAAACCTTTGGAATGACTTGACGACTCAAAGCAACAAAGCATGTGTTTGAATTAATTTGAAGTTGTCAAACGCCACGATTGACGTTCTCTGCAGACTTGACGTTATATCTAACAGCCGAAGTATGATTCCAAACAAAAGCATGCCAACGATGAAAGAATATAAAGATCCCAGAAGTTCACATCAGAATATCAAGAATAAGGTGGTGACACTGCCAACAAGAATAAATGGCCCAAAAAAGTCCCAAGATTCATTGTGGGAACAATGTATCATGTTCACACTAGTTGGTACAAATAAGCATTGCTGCAGTCTAGACTCTATAGTACAGAGCAACAGCTGGGAAAACAAACACCCCTGTGTCTTAAGTGATGGCGTGACATTAAGCACACAGCCCATCTCAAACTGGAAAGATGTTCTTGTGTTCTTGAGAAGTTTGTTCTCTCTAGAAAACTTAGGAAGAACGTTCCCTACAAGGAGTTGGATTTGATAATCACCTAATGTTAAACCAAATATAACAATGTCTACCACAAATGAAAAATGCAGCAGGTAGTGGTGCCCTGCCATGGCATTTTGAGAGTTCTTATTACAAAATGTGATGAAAATCATTTTGTTTGTTTTATTTGAAATTAGTATAGCCTATCATTCCCTACACTTGATTGCAGGTATTTCCTTGTTGTTTGACATCAGAATTCAGGATGTCAGAGAAATCCAGGTCCACCGCCAAACCCCGAGTTCCCAAGTAGTATTTACCAAATGAAACCTGACATGAATGGCATTTTCAAGTAGAAAGCTCCTGTCTTAGCTCCTATTAGGGTCAGGAGGAAGACACATGGACATTGGCAACAGGGACAGCAGTATTAGCTATATGACATTTCATTGTTGATGTGTCACGGAGGGCCGAGAGTCTGCAGGTTTTCATTCCAACCAAATACTACAGCAGCTAATTTCAGTTGGTTGAAGGTGTGCTAATTGGTGAAATCAGCTGATGCACTGTGCATTTGGCATGAAAACCTGGTAACTCTTGGTCCTCAATGGCACTTTGGATTGGAGACCACTGTTCTAGGTCAGTGGTTTTCAATGCTGGTTCAGGACCCTCCTACTAGTTTTCATTCTAGCCATCTAATCAGGGATTGATTTACACCTGGGAGTAAGTTAACCAGTTAACTAGCTGGTAGGATAGAAAACCAGCAGTACTCTGGGTCCCACCAAGGACACTCCAAGCCTTTGAAAGTCATCACTGTCATTTGAACCACTAGATGGAGCAACCAGCTGTGATTTCTACAGTATAGCACAGTATAGTTCTACAGTATAAATAGATACCTGCATGTATGTAATGTCATTATAAAATTGGCTTGAACATCAATTCCTAGCTGAAATTAGTTTAACTAGCTGAAAAATAGTGGTTCATGTCCCTTTAAGATTCTCCACTGTGATTCAATTTGTTCATTTGTGGTGCTGTGTTCATAAACATAATTAAGTCTTCAGCAAAATAATCTTGCAAGTGTTTCCTGCATGAGATCACAGGCATGTTTACAATGTGCCTGTTTTCCATGCCTAGATCAGCACACATTAATGTTATGAAATTATCTGTTTATATTTGGGTCGTATTTTGTTGTAATTCAATATAGCTTCAGCTTTTAGTAAGAATCCATAATCCCCAGCGCCTTGGGGCTGTTGGTGTCATTATTGATCAGCTTCATTCAGGTTGAGTTGTTGTGTTATTGTGTTTTGCGGTGCAATATATCCTATGTAACCACTGTGCTTCAGGGTCTGCCACAAACTGCATCTTCTCTGACAAATCCTGCCCCCTGCAGGACCTTTCTGTCACTGCTGACAACACCACAGGGACTCCTGCCCCGACTTCCAAGGATTGCAGTGTAGTGCTAGACAGCCAACTGGACTACTTTAACTCTCTCCTGGCAGCCCTCACAAATTACTCAGGCTATGTGCAGATTCTTATAAAGTCTGCAAAAGCCTCTTACATTGTTAGATATCATCAATCTGTGATCTTCAGTGCGTTCAGGAGTTAGTTTTTGTGTTGTAATTTACTTTTATGGTGTATTGACTTTCCCTCAACCTGCCTCATCTACTTCTACTTCAGTTAGTGATTTCCTACATTTCCCAGAATGACCCCTTACTCATAGCGCAGTATGTCTTCTGGTTGCATTGCATTCTGGTCTATTGGGGCTACTGTCAGTGGAGAAATTGGTCTCTCTGCCTCTTCTACAATGGATTTCTCCCTGTATGATTGTTGAATGCCAGTGCAAAATGGCGGCTCTAGAAAGAAGCCCTTTTTTTTAGAGTATTAAAGAGTTTTAGGGTGGATTTTTCCTTTAACTCCCTCCCTCATGCCTCCCCAATGGTGGACTGGTGGGTGACCCCTCGACCCCAATCCAGACAACAGAATTACTCCATATCTTAGGTCATAACCTGAAAACACATATTTTCAAGAAACACTTTACATCCCCCTCTCCCATATCTTCCTCCTATTCTTGCACTGAAAATGCATTTTCTCTCTGTCCCTTATTTCTTATTTCTTTACCTTGCACTGCTCCACAAACTGATCATTCTATAATATTATTATTATAATATTTCTCGTTTCTCACTCCTTACTACCAGTTGCTTGTAATGTTGACAAAATTAAGTTGTTATACTCATTGTAATCAATTTTAATAAGCATTAGCTAATGCCTAAAAGTAGATCTAAATGTCTTCACTTAGGTTTGTATGGTTTCATAGTCCTGATACTCATTATAACTGTGTTTATGTGCTCAAAGAGAAATAATATCCTTGTATAAAGAAACATTTTGACATTTTTTTTAACATCATCTCAAAATTTAGACTTGATTTTCAAAATGTTACTTTCATTGTAATATTAAAAAACAATCTTGACTGTTCCCATTTTTTACTTTAATCTCAAAATTTTTATTTTATTTTATAAATATTTTTGACTTTATTCTCAAATGTTCAACTTTTGTCTCAAATCCTGACCTTGCCCGACAAACACCATGAACGATTTCATAAAGGGAAGCCATCACAGATTAAAAAAAAAAAAAAGAAAAAAAAAAGGTTCCTTGCTGTTGCAATAAATAACTTTAAATCACTTCTTAGAACTTACTATCATAAACTTGCTTTTATGTGATGTATTTTAATCTTATTATTGAACTGATTATATTGGTTATAGCCTCTATTCTTATGTTTCCTTTTTCCATCTTGATATTACTTGTAATTAATTTTGTGAGTATGTTTGCTTTTATTTGATTGTTAAACGATTTTAGAAATATTGTTTTTAAAACTTGTTGTTACAGTTATTATTATTAGTAGTAGTAGTAGTAGTAGTAACTTTATTCTAGTATTTCAATAATAATTTATGTTATGTTTATTCAGCAAACACCGAAATGAAGCAGTGTGTGATAAGCAGATTTCGGTTTGGTTTTACTTTTAATGTAACAAATATTTTCCCCTTTCCCCCCACGTTTTGAAGTAGGCTACTGTACGTGGCCAAAACATTGTAAGAGGTGACTAGAGTTCACGTACACCGGACCACTCCCGTTGCACATGTGAAGCCCGGTAAGCCACGCCCCCTCTTGCGGGCACCGATATTACTGGCTCACACCAGTCACTATGGGCGTTGATTTCCGGTGTTGGGCGTCTGGAATTTCAGGTTACTGTGTGTGTGTTTTGTGTGTGTATGCGTGTGTGCGTGAGAGTGTGTGAGAGAGTTTTTAGTGTATTTGTAAACGCTCGCGCTCCCAGCTCGGATACTGTCACCGCTTTGCACCGCAGGCAGGCTCCGTGTCCCTACATGCAAGTTACCGTCGCGGATCCACAATCGTTGGCCAGCAATGACTGAAAGCCCGGCGACCAAGCCAGCCAACGGAGAAGTGTGTCAGCGCGTGAAGAACGGACTGAAACCGGAGAGGAACGGCTTGGCGAAGATCCTCCACCGCTGCCATCAGCAGCCCAAGCAGCACTGCCACCCCGAGGAGGAGGAGGTGAGGCCCGGGATGGGACGGGGAGGAGAGATGGGTGAAGCCGGGGAAGCGTCTATTGTCTGGACCCGGAGACACCCAGACGATGCTTCTACTGAGATTACCGTCATTTATTCCCGTGTTAAAACGCCACAGGCCTGCTGCTCTACGCGTGTGTTCGTTCTGCTGTAGATAAGTTGACAGTTTGTTGTCATGTAGCCCGATACGTCCCGTTCACTCTTCTATTTTGACGCCAAAGTCCGTTCAAACATCTGGCAGTTTAAAGCGAATTCATTTATCGGCAAAGATACGTACCTTTGAAAATATGATTGAAGAGCGTTTCTGAATCATTAAGAGCCACTCTTTAATTCGGCATACATATAATCCACCAAGCAGCACTTAATTTCAATAAAATCGCAACTTTTCACATTAGTTCACCCTGCTCGCTACCGCCCCCCTGTTGTATCCTGGTGGAAGAAGATTGCTAGAAAAAGAGCCGAGACTATCCCGAAAGTTGAGATTTTATGGAATTAAAGTGCTACTTTGTGGATTATAGGTATGCCGAATTCAACAGTAGAGCGTAACAATTTAGAAAAGGCTTCAACTCTTATTATGATATATGTACCTTTGCCAATAAGCGAAACCACATTAAACTAACAGTTCTTTAATGGAGTTTGGCATGTTGTCCTGTCCATACAAGAGAGCACAGCACGCATCGGGGCCAGTTATCGTCAGATCAGAAGCTGTAGAGAATTGAACCAACCAAGCCAGTCGAACAGCTTGGTACAGTCCGCCTGTCTCTGCCTGGCCTGTTAGCAAGTTTGCAAGCTGCATCTCATCCTGGTCGACAGTATGTTTATCTTACAGACTGCAATGTAGCCTACAGTGAAACCAGTAGTGACAGTACACAAGCCTTCATTTCATTTGTGATTACAGGTATATTGGATGAGTATTCTCGCAAGAGCTGACATGATTCCTACTAAAATTATACATCATAGACTCAATGGAGCCATATTATTAATTTAAGCAAATATGGTATTCTCTTTACTTATTTGGCTCATTTTCAGGGGTGCATTTTTTCTCAGAGTGACAAATTTGTCAGTTGTCATCTAAATTACTGTAAAGTTTGGAAAAATTCTAATTTCTCAAAGTGGGTGGGTTCTCTTTAAAACTGTGTATGAAGCTGTGTTTGGCTGGTGATTAGATAGACTGGAGTAAACATTGCACCAATGCACCTGTTCAGTTCAGGCCCATTGAGACAGCAAGCATAGTGCAAAACAGCTTTTTCCAAAGAGGCTAATGAAATTTCCACCCTTGGGTGTACCCTCTGTAACTGTTCCAATTAATGTGTCCTCTGTGGCTGCATGATTAGATAGTATCACACACAAACGCATTTACACCCTGTGATTTCTACAAAGTTGTTGCTTTATTGGGTAATTTTGGTCTGAGTCCTACTGTGTGCTACTGTTCTATATCAGTGTGAAAAGGAAATTTCTTTATTTCCTATCAATTTAGGAATTTATTTGAAAGTGTGATTCAGATGTCATCTTTAAATTGCATCGAGGGGTGTTAGGGAACTATTTTGAACAGTTGTACTTTTCCACTTTTATAGAATAGTGTACTTTGCAGAGAACTCAGACAAAATAATTCCCAAGAAATGCATTTTGAAGTAATTTTGTAGGTCAACAAAATGAGCAAAAGGTCACAATTTACAGTGATTGTCAGCCATCATGGATATTTGCTGTGTTGACGTCGGCATCTTATTCAGTCGAGTAGTTGTTGGCAAAAACAAACTCACTGTAGTCGCCTCCAGTTGGAGATTCTCAAGGAAAATAAGGGCTGATAGGTTTCAAGCGGGATGCCTAAACCTTTCTTTTCACCGGCCATGTGGAAGCAAGGCCTTGTGGGTAGTCGTGTTCGACACAGGACCAGTTCCTTCCCCTGATTCCCCTGTTTCATAAGGCTAAGAAATCGAGCGGCTGGTGACTGACTCTCAGCTGATCGCGGTTCATGCGGATGTCAGCGTTGCTAGTCTCTAAGGTATTTGAGAGAGGCATGACCAGTCACATGTAGTCCCTAATAGTCATGAGCACATAAGGCCTGTGTAGTGTAGTGTAGTGTGTGCCTGTAAAACACAATGACTTTCTCTCTTTCTACCCCTTCACCACTGCAAAAACACTGTCTAAACAAAATGGAGATGTGAAGTTAATGGTGTGTATCCTCAAATCCATATGTTGTGGTTTAAAACCCGCACAGTGCTGCAGAAACACACCGCCTGCTTTTCGTTAGCGGATCTGCGTCTGAAACATTCTATGATTTACAGCATATTTTCAAAATTCATGCTGTAATTCTGACATCTCCCAGCTAGGAGTGCACAGATTCACACAGCCAACTCGTCCCTTATTTGACTTTCAAATCGTCCTCCTCCGGCCGCAGTGACACAATGTTTGCCTTACATTATAGTTAGTGGACGACCAAACCATAACTTATTACTTGGGAGGCCTCCTTATCTTCCTCCCACTCGCACGTGCTGTATATATGAAGGCCACACAGTGAAGTCGGCTCTTAAGTGAGTTGCAGAAACGCACGCTAGCCGCTAGCTTTTTCATTAGGATAAAAGGAGAGGAGGTCACACACACACACACACACACACACACTCATAGCTCAAATACACAATCATATGTGGGCCTGTTTTTTTACAACAAAAACAACAACAGATACCTCAACGGCATATCTTTATAGCAAGGTTATTATAGTAAATGATAAAACTGGGTGTTAAAAACATTGTTGTAAACTGAAATAAAGACAAAAATGAAACTTTGTGACGAAGCTAAAACTGAACTTAATCTTGTTTACTTTTAAAACAAAATAATTTGGAATTTTCGGCAGTTTTTACTGAACACTAATAGAAAAAGTAATGTAAATTAAATATTAAAAATAATTTATGATTTATTGTTTGTATATTACACAATACCTGTTGCAAACAGTTACAAATTATCTGTTCTGAATTTCTATCATCATACCTTTTATCATCATAAAATATCATCCGTACCAAAAATACTAAAACTAGAACTGAAACTAAATAAAAACGTAACATTTGTAAAAAATAATTAAATTGTTTCATCGTTTCAACAGATATTTGCGGTCAAAGACAAATGTAGCTCTTGAATGTTGATAATGTTTTCCAATCTTACTTCATACCATAGAAATACATGAAGGTCAACTATAATAGGAAAGTTCATGAATTACTATATTATATCTGATACCAAATTAGTACTTTTTTCTTTGGAACTTGATGCATAGGAACCAAGTGCTGTGATTTTTACAAAGTGAGTGAATAAAGTCCCAGATGTTTTGCTACACTGACATCTCCTGGTTCCATGGTGCCCAGGTCCAAGCGGCATCGCATCATGGCGGCCTGTACAGCCGTCCCTTCGACGAGTCGTTCGAGCAGACGCCCATGCTGGTGGCGGTGCTCACCTACATGGGCTACGGCATCCTCACCGTCTTCGGCTACCTCCGCGACTTCCTTCGCCACTGGAAGATTGAAAGGTGCCACATCGCCAGGGAGAGGGAGGAACAAAAGGTAAGAGAAGGTCCGATAGAAGGATATAGTGAGGCAGGGAATGCCCGTTTTGTTAGACTTCCTCAGAAACACTGTGGTGTCAAGTCTTGTTTTATTCATCTGTTCCCTTGTTCGCTCCAACAGAACATGGCATAGCTCCTCTTGGCCTCCACTTTGAGAAGCCGAAGGGAAAATCCACCCTTGGATACTCTTACACTGTTATATATCATCAATCTGTGATGTTCAGAGCATTCCAGGAATTATTTTGTGACAAAGTGTTGTAATTTACTTTTTTGGTGCACCCATTTTCCCATAACTTTACGTTCCTTTCCATTAACAACGCAAGACACATTTGGTGCCCTCTCTGATTGGATGCTTTTCAGGCTAAAAAGGTGCTGCCAGTCTTTTGGCAGCTACATTGTTTTAAGTAGTTGCAGCTGGCATTTTCACGCTTGAGAAAGCTTCTCTATAACTTCATCAGATAAACAAAGTGATAAATCCTACAAGTGAAGCGATTTCCTCAACAGCAGCAGACACCAGCTTAATGAAGACAGCATACTGTGCTTACATATGACTGGATGTTATGATTGTTTTGGTTGTTCAGCGCAATGTAAGTAGACAACGCCCTGAGCAAAAGCCCTGTCCCAGATGTGTTTCAGGTTCAGGAATGGAACCGATTTTTGTGTTGCCTGCTGCCTCATATAGAGCATTATTTAGTGTTACAAACTGATGATAAAATGCACTTGTGATGTTTTGCTAACGAGAATCAGGCGAAGTGATACTTACAGTTGCAGACCACAGAGGACTGAACTCAGTATGCCAACTTTTTAGTTGAAATGCAGCTTCCCACCACTGGAAGCTATGGTGCTTGCTTTGATATTTCAGACATTTTTAACAGTATCGCCTCAAGCTGAATGTTTATTTAAAAGGCCAGTCACCTGTAAGCGATATTACAGTAGCAAACAGAAAAAATATTTGAACATATGCTGTATTACTTAGCGGACCATGAAGGATTTTGGGGGCCCCATTTATCAATATTTCCACTTTAAAAGATTGTAAAATCTCAAATCCAAACTAGGTACAACATGCCAAGTATCACCAAAGCTATCATAATAGGACAAAAGACCTCCAAGGGTGGCAAGGCTTTTCTTCAGAGTAGTGTACAAAACCAAGAGAAAGTACTTGGGTTTTGAGTTATCACCACATTTGGAACACGTCCTTGACCAATCAGATTGTTTGGCTGAAGTGACTCGTTATATAATGTCTGATAAATGAAGCCCATTGTTTTGGGATATTTGGTCATGTCGAGGAAAGGAAGCTAGTGGGGAAAGAAGCGGGGAAGTCATTTAATCACCCTGAGGATATCCCACGGACGTTTCCCCCAAGAACTCCGTCTGCTTGCTTTGAAAGGAAGCGAACACTCCCTGAGTCATGTGTTAAGCTAAGTGTTAAACATATCTAGCAGGATTAAATTCCAGTTCAGCTTTCCAAGAGTATGGATGGCATGCAGTTCATTGAACTTGCTTGTAGTTTTCATACTAATAAGACAAACATTGGAGCCATGTTTTAGACCGTTCCTACGTTCACTGACACTGAATCATCCACCTCCACGTCTACTCCCCCTCATCGTGCTCTCTCCGTTCCATCCACCTCTAGGATTTTGTGCCTCTCTATCAGGACTTTGAGAACTTTTACACCAGAAACCTCTACATGCGGATCAGGGATAGTTGGAACCGGCCCATATGCAGCGTCCCGGGGGCCAAGATGGACCTGGTGGAACGGGTTTCCCACGACTACAACTGGACTTTTGAGTGAGACAGACACATCTTTATTCAAGTCTGTAACAAGTGTCAGCCTCAATAAGTTGACCTCAGTAGACACAGGGCAGAGCAGGAGGACATAATAGCAAAGGGAAGTGGACTGTGTATGTCTAAAGTCCCTGTTGAGGTTTATTCCTAATCGTGCTAACACTCTTATCTCGTACAAATGTCAAGCAAAGTGACCCATTTCCTTCAGATGAAGGACTGGACAATGTTACTAGCCTGCAGTAACAGTAAGCAGGGAAAGTTACACACCCTCTCTTTAGTTAGAACTAACCAGAAGTTGCAACATGACAAAAGACAACTGAAGCAAAAGAGGAAATTACCGCTAAGTGAAAGATTTCTAAAGATGTTTTAGTCATTTGGCCTCGGCTGTTACTCCAAGGACATGCTTCTTGTGTAGCGTTAATAGTGATTTGGTCTCAGTGTCTTTCAAGTGAGAGAATAAATTGCTTCTAGTTATCTAGATTGACTACATAACAAAACATCCAGTGGCTTGATGCTATTGTTTTACAGCTTAGGGTGATGACTAGCTTGTTTCTAGCTCCCAGATTTGTTGGATAGAAAGCCCTTAGTGCACACACCTACATCATTACTATGAGAACCAATGATTATACTGTCTAAACACACAAATCTGATGTGGTCACTTATAAATTACATTGTAGACAGAAGTTGTCCGGCCTTTCACTGCAGTTTAATCTTTTTTTTTAAACCAATGGTAACGATTTGAATAAATTTGCACGAACATTAACTCCCTGTCACCGATGGTTTCCTCTCTCTCATTATCTCTCCCTTCCTGTTTTCTCATCCCCCGCTCCCGTTCAGCTACACGGGTCGGGTCATATCGGGTGTGATCAACTTGGGCTCCTATAATTACCTCGGCTTCGCCGAGAATACAGGCCCGTGTGCCGACGCCGCAGCCGAGATCACCGCGAAGTACGGCGTGGGAGTGGCTGGCACCAGGCAGGAGATGGGTACATACACACACCAAAGCACACACAGACACACCCACCGCCATGACTATCACTGCAACGCAGATTGGCCGTAGCAGCGGAAACCTGCACGGATGAATTCATTGTGGTAAACAAAGCATCGTAGACCAGTCTGTTTGTTGGGAGAGCAGTGGAAACCGACATACTGACTTCCCTCTAGATACCAAATTTTTGCGCAATGCAAATATCATTAAGCTTTGTTTAATATTTGATCTTGCCTTCATACCTCCTGCACAGTAAATATTAGGTTTTCTTAAGGGAAGAAGAACCTTGAGGTGCATCAAAGATGCATGTTAGAAACAGGTCCATTGGGTGAGCTTAAAGGAGCTTGACAAAGTGTGCCTCTGTGGCGTTGAGATATTTTAATCTCTCACACCCCAAGTGAAGAACAGATTAGGTGGCAACAATAGGTTTATTTGAATAGCATTTGACTGCATCTCCTGGCAGCAATGAAGAAGGTGATAATGAAGTGGAAAAAGCACTATGCGTGGCTTCTTTTTAGGCAGAGGGCTCTCTAAAGTTGTAAAAGTTTAAACTTTTTAGAGGAGCTCTCATGATGTGAAACAAATGTTTTGGTGAACCGACCAATTAACAACAACCAGAATGAAAATGGAGAAAGTAGCAGTATATAAGTTGGTAGCGGGTGTTGCTCTGATCATAAAGAGTCAGTATGGATCGCATTGGCTGTGTTGTGGAGGTCAAGTGTTTGATAGTTAGACATTAGTCATTATGTCGTTAAAGTGCAGTGCGTGACCCACTGTTTTTATCTGCCCAAATTGCGGTTGAGGCAATGCTTTTTCTAATGGGTGAGTTGGGCATGTGTGGCATGCTTGGTCATACCAAAACTGATTTAATCACTACAGGAACAAAACCAGTAGGGCAACAGCAGTCCAGTAGAGGAATGCCTACTTCATTTTGGATCTAGTCTTTAAAGAGCGAATCAGCACTAAATCACGCTTTTTGAGCTGTAACATGGTTATATGGCTTCTGTATAATCAATAGCATTGTACTTGATTTAATCATTTTTCAAGTTAATCCTGCATCTGCTTCAGTTACAGTTTAAATTCAGAGAACCTGTAATGGTTCCATGAGGAACCATTTTGTTTCTGTGGTATACTCTAGAATGTGCATAGCCTAGCTCCCAGAACTATTAAAGCACAGTTGACACTAAAGTCAAGAGTACAGCCTTGAACACTGTGATGAGAATGGACGTCAGTAGAACAATAAAAATGTCAAACTATGGGAAAACAGCGGTGCACCACACATTTGTCTTTTAAAAGGAGGTCAGTATGTGTTCATCGGTGACCCATGTCTGTGCCTCAGGTAACCTGGACAGACATGAGGAGATGGAGAAACTGGTGGCTAAGTTCCTGGGCGTGGAGTCAGCCATGGCCTTCGGCATGGGCTTCGCCACCAACTCCATGAACATACCAGCGCTGACTGGCAAGGTAGGACCAGAGATGATCTGTGTTTCATTGGTGCAGCTGTGATTTGTCCTTGCAGTTAAATTTTTTCCCCTTCCATTACTTATCTCTGCTCTTTCCATCTCTAGTTCTTTTCTTACTGGTCAGATTTCCCTGTTGTCACAGTTGTCTTTCCTCTTTTTCCTCTGTCTGTCTCTGTCTCCCTCTTTCTCTCTTTATATACACATGTATAAATGTTTGCATTCATGTGTGCACTTGTGAATTTTTTATCTGTGTGCCATCGATGGAAATTACTTTGTTGCCTAGCAGACCTGTTTGCCCAGTGTAGAGTACAGTTAACTCTACACTCCAGCAAAACATTCCATAACACCATGCTATCACAGGTCACCTCCAGCACCTAACATACAGACACACACACACACACACATTTTGGCCGCATATCAAGAGGAAGCTCTTCCTGCTGGTATAAGCGATTGGTAGCTCCACTGCATGTCTGAGTGGAAGGTTAACATAAGTTCAGCCATGAGATGTACTGTTGTGTTGCTGTTAAAGTATATCAGTGAGTAGATATTTCACCACCTAGTTGGCTTAGACTGTTGACAAATATGAGACTGCTGCTTTCGATTATTTTTTGAAATGATGGATGCAAACTCAATGCTGAAAAGTCTGAAGTTTTAAACATACACAAAAGTCACTCAGCGGCTCCCCTTGTAGTGCAATACCAGATTTCCATGCTATGTAGTGCTTCAATGGCTGGGAGTGATCTTATAAAGTTGAATACTTATTGAGAACAGCAATATTTGGTAAATTGTAGAGATGCACCGATATATCAGCTCACTTTTGGTATCAGCTTTAAAAAGCAATATCGGTATCAATATTATTTTTGCTGCCGATATTTGGCCAATTGTGGAATTGGCATTTTTGTGACCCTTTTTTCTAGGAGTGTGTCACTTAATACAACTGTCAAATTAGCAGCAGAATACACACAGTAACTGATTAGTACATTAACACTGAGAGCCACTGAGGTATGCTTGAACATTTTTAGCTATTTTTTTTAAAGTATTTGGTACGGTGTTTTTTGGCATGATGAAAAGCTCTGAGAAATTCTCAATGTAATTATCTCACCATAGTTAATGAAGCCATTAAGTTAGTGATTAGACTGCATGCGTTGATGCAATGATTAGAGTATAAACCTTGCTGAGCATATAATTGCAGCTTTCATATAATTATTAGTGATGTTGATAACATTTTGAAACAATTATCTAAAAACAGATAATTTAACAGATACTTTTGTTAATCATTCAATCAACGCATATTATTTACAAGTACTTGTTATATATTTGATTGGATAATAATATTCTTAGTCGACTAAAGTAAGTCTTTTAATAAAACACATCCACTGTGTTGGTGTGAGTAGGAGTACCAGGAACATTCCACAGGATGCTGGTGCTGGAGAGAGTTGACAGGGTCTTCTGGGAGGCTTGGCCACCCACTTGTCAGCTTCACTCTTATTAACTTTCCTGCTGTGTCTTGGCCAGATTATATCACACCTTCTTTGGTCTATGAGAGATGCAAAAGATCCCAACTCTGTTTAATACAGGGCAGGCATTATGAATAAGGCTGCAAAATGACAGTGATGGTTTGGTAATACTCCATCTTTACACTAAATTACACTAAATCTGTTTTGCTCATCTTCATGGTCTCTTATGTCAGATATCAAGTCTCATATAGCTATTGGAAGAGACACGTTAAAATTCCTTGTCAATCCAGGACTCATGGGGCCAATCCATAACTAAAGCTGATGGAAAGGGCATGGAAAGGTGGCTTTACATTGGGACTGGTTTTCGCTAACATTTCCTACGTCACTCATTGCCACAGCCTGGAAAGATGTGAGAGACATCAGGTTCTGCCCCATCCTTCCATTCAGTAGACAGCAATCTCCCTATCAATTTGCAGCAAGATTTGATGCCGGACTTTCTTTCATTGAATGTCCATTCAGAGGGGCAGCATTCTGTGGGACTCCATTCCTGGATGCTGCTGTATACTGAGCCTGAAGAGCCCTCAACTCTTTCATGGCTATCTTCTCTTCAGAAGTCCTTCTGTGAAGTAGACCTCATCCCCTGGAGATGGCATCTCAGTCATGACTACCTTTTTATTCTCTAGAATATTTTCTCTGCACAGAGACATTGGTATCTTCCTTCCTTCTTGTCTTCTGGTTATTCATCGCCTCCTGCAGGACCTCTGTCTTACCCTCCTGAGAGGTGGAGTCACATCAACAGGCGTCTCCTTGATCTCCTTCTTCATTGGATGTCCGCTGGCCTTAGGTGTGACTTTTGTGTCAGTAAGGGGTGGATGTTATTTTGTTCCTCAAAGAGACTGAGTAGTGAGCCCTTCAGCAACCTGTGAAAGAGGTTTGTGGACATTGCTGATAGCTGAGTGCTGGCATGGCAATGATGCCCACCTGCATCAGGCAGAAGGCTGACATCAGGGTTCAGACGGTGCTCCACCATATCAAGCAGGGAAGGTGCGCTCATTTGCATGGTCTTTGGAAGAAGGTCCGCCTTCGCCTGCTGTAATGTTGCAGCTCAAGCTCTCAGGAGAGTATTGCTGACGATGGCCTCCTGCTGATGTGTAGTCCTCTGCTCAAATGGAGGTCCACTCAAATCACCCTGAGGAGATGTGTTGATAGTAATAGATGCAATCCTGGATTAGATTCTTTCATGCTGGAATACCGTCTTTATATTATATGTAGGCTACATCTGCATGAAATTCATCAAAATCCATCATCTGTGCAGTTATAAGTCTGAGAAATTTGCAAGTCAGACAAAACACTGTCACACACCCTCATCACGCATCACTTCCAAGTCCAAACTCAGCCCCCTGCCCATGCAAACACAATAATACTATCAGAACAATTCCCAGACTGACCAACTGGTTCACAAAATATGTACAAAATTGACTTTCGGATACTTTCCTTTCACTATCTAAACTTGCTGGTGGTCATTTTACTATCCTATGTGGCAAACACCATCCATCTGCTACCTTAGTTGACTAACAACAAACTTATTTGTAAATTCAGTTGAACTCAGGTCTGCTGTCTTGCAGGGCTGTCTGATTCTGAGTGACGAACTGAACCATGCCTCTCTGGTCCTGGGAGCCAGACTCTCCGGTTCCACCATCAGAGTCTTCAAACATAACAGTGAGTCTGTTACCAGCCATAGGTCCATACCCAGCTATCTATCTCTGTCTCCTACCTGCATCTACACGTTCATTTCTCTGTCCACCCACATCCTCGTGTTCATCTCCAGTCTTCTGTCTTCCAATCTTCTGTCTGTATTTATTGGTCCATCCTATCCCTACCCTCAGTTTCAGTAGATTGCCTTTATTTTCATCCATCCATTCTTTAGTTCTCTCTTCTATGGTACCAAATGTATCAGTGTTTCCTAAATGTCTCTATCACATGCTCTTTTCCCTTTCTTTGTATACTCCAACATAATAAGTTTTTTTGTCAATTATGTATGCAGACCAATAATGTTGCCCTTTTCCTTCCATATACTGCATGTTGTCAGTCTGTGGTGGTTTTGAACTCACCACTTTCATTCACACAACGTAGGATATACACCCCCACCCACTGACCATACAGTAGGTGATAGACACACACACGCTGATCATAAGATGTGTTATTTCCATTTTAGTTACTATTTCTGCAGTATCGTTAAGAGGAACAGAAAGTTGGGACACGACAGCATTGCATGAACCAATATTTGAACCCATGCATTTGAGAGTGTGAAGTGTGCACTTTGGGAAAATGAGTAATACCAACTAAACTGAGTAAATTAAGCCAGTTTTGAGCTGTACTTTTCTGTCCTTGCTCTTGTTTGGTCCTCCTGTCAGATATGCAGAGCCTGGAGAAGCTGTTGAGAGAGGCCATAGTTCACGGCCAGCCCAGAACTCACAGGCCATGGAAGAAGATCCTCATAGTGGTTGAGGGCATTTACAGGTGACCACACTCCTTCTACACAGATGCCATACTAAAACTTAGAAAAGCAATTCAGGTTATCTGACTGGTTTCTAAACTTCTGAGCAACCTGTTTCAAGGTTGTGGAATTAGTCACCAAGCCAAGGGTTGGTGCAGGGTAATGTGTTGGTGAGAGTAGGTTTTATTAGTGCAGAGAGCGGATATGAGGGCGGTAGTCATTGAACATACCAGGATGCCAGCATTTATAGTTAACGTCCTGAAGGTGTCATTGTCCTAATGCAGCAATACCTCTGCGATGGGAGGTTCCCACTTGATAACCCCAATGATTTACCCATACTAACCCCCTTACCATGCCAGTTTCAACATGTGCACTGTGCTTAATGTAATAGCACAGGTGGTAATTTCATCAGATCCTGTGTATTGGTAAATGTTTCAGAATGTTCAAAGGGGATCAAATTTTCTCAGTAAGTCATTTTGACTTTGGTTTGAATTGGCTCTGTATAGGGATGGGATGGTATATCGAAATTCAATATATCGCAATACAAAAATGTGGCAATATGTATCGTGGGGCAGAAAAATGAATCGCGGTATTAGCTACATTTTTTCTGCTGTAGTAATCATAAATGAGACCGCTTGACCATCACAATTTCACAAGCTCTCCACTGAAATTATTATTTGCACTTTGTAATGACATTTTTAAATTGTTGTTTACATTCTAGCGAGCCAATGCCATCGCTAGAAAGATTTGTGGCTCAGAAATACACTGAGCAAGCGCTAATTAGGCAGCATTAAAAATCCAACACTCAATAACATGATTTCAGAGTTTATCATCTATCCCAGTGACAGATGCAACTGTTCTCCAAGTATCGTTTTTGAGACGTTTTTTTCCTGTAGTCTTTCAATTAAAGGTCGCACAGAACTACAAAGCTTGGAATAGCTGTAATTAGCTTCTCATCCATCTTTCACTTGCCAAACACAACTGTTGTTGATGAGATGAAATTACATTGGTTGGAAAGCAAGGAAGCGCGAAAATCTGATAGGCTATTGGACGCAGATGGCCATGAAAGGTTCAGCTATGGCCAACTTTTCTCGGCCGACAAGCTCGTTTACCATCCACACATCAAAGTCAAGTCAAATGTATTCATAAAGCACATTTAAAGACAGCTAGGGTTGATCAAAGTGCTGCACAAAGTCAATAAATATATAAAATCACGCTAAACATAGAACACATATAACCAGGCAAATCAAGAGGACTGGTCACTCAGCTGGTTACTCACTGTTGTTCCGATGACTCTATCGGAGTATTTGCGTATTTGAGTAGTTGCGGCTTTTTGCAGCACAAGCGGTATTTAGAATAAGTCCATGTAAACGTAGTGACTGACACTGCTGTCACACTACTCTCCATCCCTCTTTCCTCCCTGTAGCATGGAGGGCAGCATAGTGAGGCTGCCGGAGGTGATTGCCCTGAAAAAGCGCTACGGGGCCTACCTCTATCTAGATGAGGCTCACAGCATCGGGGCCCTAGGGCCCAGGGGGAGAGGCGTGGTGGATCACTTCGGCCTGGACCCCTGCGACGTGGACGTCATGATGGGCACCTTCACCAAGAGCTTCGGCGCCGCAGGGGGATACATCGCAGGGAGGAGGGTGAGGAATGAGCATTGCATTCGTTTTTGCAGGTGGAGTAATGAAGAAAAACTTGCAAAAGAGGAGAGATAGTAGTAGGTAGGCACTAGGAATGTAACAGTAACCGGTGAGACGTTGCAATAGTGTTACTTATGCAACGTTATCTCACTAAGAATGTTTAGCATGTTAGAAAAACCTAAGATCGCAATGTACAGTATCAGTTATATAAAAAAATCAATTTTGCGACAAAGCAAAAGCTGTCAGATAAAGGAATAGAAAACGCCTGTCATGCCAGCCATGTGGGTACACAGCCTTGAAGTGCATCTGCACTGCATTCCTGTCATAATTACCCCATTCCATTACATGCCTGAGATATCACTGAATTGACATCAAGTCATCAAAAGAAGGCTTACTTGTATCTTTCTAAGTGAAATATGTGGGACTGTTTTGGATGCTAGAAGAAATCCTACCTGCAAGACGAAGAATTGTTTTTGCCTCCAGGGAATGCTGAAAATGATGGTGGCAGAATCAAAGACATAACTTTCCATTGTGAACAGCTTTGCAGCAGTTTACCACTTTAAAATGAGTGTAAATGAGAAAATTGTGAAATTGCTTTCAGAAATACAGCTCCTTGTCACCTACATGTCATCACATTACCTTCACCTGCATTCTCAAAGTTTGTCTCAAAGAAAGCTGACTTAAGGCAGGAATCAGGAATTCAGGAATATGTCATGAAGTTATGTACATATCTTACAATTATGCCGTTAATCTGTTTTCAAATAAATGGTTAATAAAGTGCATGGTTTTCAAATGAAGCAAAATGATATGGATGGACCATAGTTGAAACAGTTGTGTATGTGGGGGAAAAATGAGGACTTAAATTAGCTTTAAACCTGCAATAAGCGACATCAGACCCTATAACCAATCTTAAAGCTAATGTGTGCTATGTGGAGATTTACTTGAGACATAATGATATAAACCAGTATCCACACAGCAGCAGCTGTGTTGCTGTTTTCTCCTCTTTCCTAAAGCTTGTTGTCAAATTTCGCTGTGGAACGAAACTCCTCCCGCCCCATTCAGCAGCTTTTCATTTTTTTAAAACTAGCTTGTCTCCTCCCTCGCTGTTTAAAAGCAGCGCTCTCCCCCTCCCATCCCTGAAAAAATTATTTAATGGTGGAATCGATGAAGTGAACGAGTAAACTTGTTAAGCTAGTAAACTTGCTACCTACCTCTTCACTTCATTGTGGGACATGTAACCTTAAGCAGGAGAAAGTTCTGGCAAAGTGAAACTGGTGACACTTCTCCGTAGGTACGGTTAGCTTAGCTGTTAGCCTTTATGCACGGTGCTTTGCTAGGTTTGTCCTTAGGGGCCCCCGTAGTGCAGGAGCTTTGCTGTGCTTTATTTACAAATGTGTTGCAGTTTCTGTAACCCTCTAGTGTTTCGGAAAATTGCTTATTGCAGCTTTAAGTCCTCATTTTTTCCATGGAAGAGAGAGGTGTCTACTCTTAGTTCATTACACAGGCAGTAAATCAAAACTAAATCATCGTGTAACTCTTTGTTACAAACCAAAGAGTCCTAAAGACTTAATTTAAAGCTGTTAGAGCAGTGTTGTGTGTGCATATCTACTTAAATCCTGCATATCTGCTGGGTCTAGGAGCTGATTGAGTACCTGCGCTCCCATTCCCACAGTGCGGTCTACGCCACCTCCATGTCTCCTCCTGTGGTGGAGCAAATCATCACTTCTATGAAGTGCATTATGGGAGAGGACGGCACCACGATAGGTGAGTTCACAAAGGGACAACAGTATTCTGATAAAGACTCCCGACTGAGATTCAGATCCTAATGTAATATTAAACAACATATTAAACAAAGTATGAGGCCAGTTCCTGGGGTTTTAATGAAAAAAATGGCTCACTCCAACAAGTTGCACTTTTAGTGGACTCTCTTTTGTCTAATTTACTATGGAAGCCTGCAGGGAAAATGAGCAGGACAAACTCTTCTGAAAAGTCCACCCGCTGCATTTTCACATACAGTGTAGTAGTGAGAGTGTCATTATTTTTTTTTCTTCTTCATTGAAACCTCAGGAACTGGACTCCAATGCCATTAAGCGCTATTGACTAATGTCCTCCGCCTTCTAAATTTGTACAAATGCTAATTTGTAATCAAAATCAAGTGATTTTGTATGACATTGTGATGCTAAAAACAGGTTTAAATAAGGAGTGTGGCTATATTAAACTTGCGGTGGGGTCGTAGTTTCAGTTAGGAATCTCTCGTGTGTAGTGTTTGATTTTTATCATCCAAAAATATAGAAGATATTTTGAAACAAAAACTTTAGGCCATGCTGTGCACATCTACTGAAGTGAATGTGTTCTTTTACTAAACAATCCATTGATGACACAACCTACATGTTTCACCGACTTGGTGGTATCCTTTTGTTTGTTATTGTTGAGAAGGTTTAAACAGATTCAAATCTTACACAGCTGGTTGTGGTGTATTTCTCACCACTTGCCACAAGGGGACAGTGCAAGCTGGTCTAATTCATGAGACTGCCTCAGTGGTGCTGTGTATTTTGCAGAGCTTATTTTCAGCTCATATTTATGGCCTGTATTTAAACTGCTTAACCAACTGAGATAAAGATGGGTTAGGGAATCCATAAGACAAGAGTTTCATGGGTTTCAATAGTGTATTTCTGTATAGTATTTGGGTTTGACATTGACTTTTATTTGGTTCTGTATACACTGATTACAGCAGACTGCTGCAAAAACAATACAGCAGTTCAAAAATCAGCTCATTTTACTGTGACTTTTCAGATGTTATTCATTAAGTTAATTACATTCATATACAACACTAAAATGCATGCTGTAATCACATACAGTGGCTTATTTAAACAATTTCCTTAAGATTTGTATTTATAGTAAGTCCGTTGGAGCTATAATGTTGAATTTCTAATATGATTATAAATGTGATTTATTGTCAGAGGATCACAGGTAGATACAACACACACGTTTATCCAATCAGATCATCCAATCAGAGATAAAGGGTAACAAATATCGCTGAAATACCTATAACAGACCCTAAAACTACCTAATGCATTCCTCTCAGATTCACCTCTTACACTGACAGTTAAGAAATGGACAAAAAACATTTTGAGATCAATATACAGTAAGTGCATTGGTAGCAAAGTTTCATAATGTGGGCTTAAGTTTGGATGAATACCCCTCATTGTTTTCAGCTTCTCTAATCTCAAATTGCATAGTTCATTTAGCAGAGTACAGTGTGCATACAGTGTGTTATAGAAGATCGCTGAATCAACACATTCACAGTAATGTATTAATATAATAATACATTTGACACTGAAACCCAAAAGTAACACAAGACCTCAAGCTGAAAAGGAATATGACTATTGGTTCGCAAAATAATAAAGTCCATAGGGGGGAAAAAGATTTAATTGCTTAACAGTGTCCAGATAAATAGATTTAAGCGACTAGTCGATGCTTTGCAAGTGTTGCCTTGTGCTCTTGTTAGTCAACTGCTCTTGCTGAGTCAACTCAGCTTGAATCTCTCTCATGTTAGGTTTTGTTTTCCCAGTAGCCTTTTTATCCTGTAGATTTAGCTCTGTAGGCTCAGAACCTCTTTTATGTTACAAGTCAGTAAATTTAGTTTAACTGTTGCATAAAGTCGCCCACCTCAACAAAACTGCTTTGCCAAACTTTGCCAGGCGCAATGTTCAGTGTCTATAAAATCACACTGTTACAGATATGACGTTAATATAACTCAACACTGCAAAAAATCTCCATCTTAACAAGTCATGTAGTCTATTATTGAGTCCTAAATATCAGAATTTTCTTAAAATAAGACAACAATCTGCCAGTGGAGTTTCCAATGCAAATCAACTTGCTTCAAGAATTTTGTAGAATCAGGTGTCATTTTCTTTATCATTATCTTCTTTTTCATTATCTCTCCTCACTGGCACAATTTTTCTCTGGTTTAAGAAAAATAAGATTTGAAGGCTGAATATGAGACTAAATGACCTGTTAAGATGGATGCTTTTTTTGCAGTGTAATCAGTTTTAGCTGATCAGGCCTCCAAACCAACAACTAGTTATCTAATCAAAGTAACATAACTGGACCCATCTAGTGGCCAACACTCAATATCAGAGTTCAGGCTAATGACAAAGAGAAACCCAACATGAACTGATCCCAGTTCATGTTGGGTTTCTCTTTGTCAGTTTGCCAGTTGTTACATAGTTTTTCCATCAGTCTTCGGCAACACTTGATTCATCTTCCACCTTTACAACTAACTTGGCAGATCTATTGAGCTTGGAAAGACATGTAGAGCATAGAGTTATTAATTATTAACATGACCTATAACCTCAAGTCACAAACTTTCAGTAGGCTAGCCTAATAATGGCTTATCTCTGCATGTGTATTGGTCAAAGTAGTCTGAGTGGGATCATTTTTTATCACACTACTGGAGGAACTATGATTTATTTTCACTGAAGTGTGTTTCAGCTGGAGTCAGTTCACACATTCCAAACATTTGGAGAGTGAAATGTTCCTTAGGCTTTCCCATCTTCGCAGAAATTCCTGAGGCGGATCTGCAAAGTCTTGCCTTAGAGAATGAGGAATAAATAATAGCAAAGTGTGTGTGAGTCTGTGTGTGTGTGTGTGTGTGTGATTGTCACAGTCTCTGCTTGTCTCTCCAATCAGCCTGGGTCCCATTGCGGTGAAATGAGACATCAGGTCTTGCCAGGTGTGTGTGTGTGTGACTATATGTCGGTGTCAGAAACTGAATTTCAAGGCTTTGGAAAATATGTGGAGGTGTGTGTCTATGGTGTCAAAATTCACCTTCAGAAACCTATGAACTGATGTCAATGGGGGAACGTCCAAAGCAGTGTGATGATTTGTACTTTTTTAGAGACACACACACACACACACACGTCCTCAGCGTAGGAAGTGAGGAGGAATCGGTCCCAACATCTGGAAACTCTATGCTCATCTCTTGCTCAAGATCCTCTAGACCTTGTTTCCGTGTGTGTGTGTGTATCTGTATGTGTGTGTGTGGGGTCGAATAAAATTAAATAGCAAAGGACCGTCCAATATTTCTACTATTGGGACTTGTACTGTGTGGAGGAGGTGCAGATATTTGTACGCACACAGCCACAGTTTGCCGTCCAATGTGACTGGAACGCAGATCAGCACTGATCTGGAGGAAATATTATGGGAAGGAAAGGAAAGCCGGCTGGCTGCTGGTCAGCTTGCCAAGCACATTAAGCTAGCTAACCTCAGCTGGCTGACAGCAAGCAGCTTGCATAACTGAACTTCCTTCAAAGACATCACATGATGAGGATGAAGCCGATAATGATGTTTGTTTCATCATTTTATTTAGTTAGTAGTTTTGCATCATGCCAGCATGTTTCACATTATTGCTGCCCCAGAAGCTGAATTTAAAGGGGTTCTATTATAGGAATTCAAATGATGTTTAATGAAGATATTGTTAAAATTCAATTATATTTGAGTGGTTACATTCAAATTATTACTTTTTCAAAAATCTATCCTTTTTTCCCAGGCAGTTTCAGACTAAGTAAATGCATTGCAACTGGACTTGGTCCTGATTGGCTCCCTCACTAAAGAAAGACTGAAATCCATCCAATCAGGCCAGTCTGCAGTATTTGAACTGGAAAGCCTCCACTCAGCAGTTTTACCTCATTTGAATTAGAGGAGCCACTGCTTTTCGGCCAATCAGGGTCCAGTATTGTGAGGTCTTCAAATTCATTCAATAAATACCCTTTTAACTCAACTACATTTATTTCCAAAACATCATAAAGAACATTATTCTTATCCTGAGCCATAGTGCATTTGAAAACAAAATCATGAAAACTGAATAATATGGGAGCTTTAACTTTCTCCCACACAGTACTGCAACTGACACCCAAGCTGATTTAAAGTTATTTTTGTCTGATAGGATGGCTGTGAAATCTTTGCTTGGCATTTGATTGGTTGAGCTATGCATTTGGCTTCATTACTGGAAGGCTGGTCCAGATCAATCTGCCTACAAGTCTTTTTTGATGGTAAATTTGATCTGTGCAGCATTTTGTAGCCATAAAGATTTAGTTTATTTTGCCCCCTGTTTGTCTGGTATGTATCATTTATTTGGTTAGAAGAACAGATTGTGGGACTGGCATGTCCCAGCAAACATCTGCATGTAATAGAAATGATTTATGGATAAGTGCTTTGTTGACCTAAACTTGTGTGTGTGCTGTAAAGTGGGAGTGTAGTTCTGTGTTTGCTGCGAAATTAGAGAGGCCAAAACATGATCTCCACATGGCGCCTGGATAATTGGATTTTTCTCTTTTCAGCCTTTTTCACAGTATTGTGTTTTTTCCCCTCTGTTTCTACACATTTTCAACCTGGTTATACAAGAAAGATCACAGTAAAGAGAGCATGTTTGGGAAGCAAAATAGTCTTTGTTTAACTCTGAAAGGTCATATATAACAGCTCCTTTTTAGAATTTAATTGGACAAGATAAACATGGAGCTGACTATTGGAGAAGTTTCCCTGTCTGCCTCAACAATCCACAACAGATTTGGAGAAACAAATAGCATTGCTAAAACTGGTAATACTTTTATTCTGCTATAATACATTTACAATGCAAGATGCAAGAGCTTCATAACAGTGACATAGCACATTCATGACTACTGATTCCACCCTTTTGGTAATCTTTCAGTAGTGAGTTGTGCTAACTAGACTTATAAGACATTCATTACAGATTTTCTTTAAATAGCTACCATGCTTGTAAGAACAACATAATACATTCATAACACATCAATAAATACTGAAACAACATAACGTTTGGCCACCTGTTACGTCAAAACTACTTACCATTAAGTCAAAACTAATGTGTCACGTTGAAAATTATTTGTGCTTTAGCTACACTGCAAAACATATTCAAGTCAAAGATCATGAGTTGTTCTAATGTAGTAAAACTAAGTGAGTGAACTTAAGACAATACCTTCAATCAGCAAATGTCCAGTCATGCTGACAAGTGTTTATTAGTTGAATCCATTAATTGATGAACTGCAGTGTTATTTACTCTTTCACTAGTGAGGAGGTTTCAGTGTCAGTTGTTCATGTCTCACATGATTATTACACCATTTGGCATTAAGTATGCAGCTGATTCTGCACTGATGCAAGTGGAGGAAGTGGATACTACTTGCAGGTCTAACAGAGAACAGCCACTTCACCTTCATTTCCAAAATCTAGAGAAATGGGGGGGTAGGGATTGAACTGGATACCAATTTTCATCATGGTTCTCATTATTTTCATTCTCACCAGAAACTGACTCGCATACAAAACCCACACCCAGATACATAACAAGTCTCCATCCTATAACTTCATTCAAACCAGAAGAAGGAAGAGTTTCTGGAGAGTTAACCCTAATAAAATGCTTACTGGGAAGTCTGCTCATAAGCTAATAGTGTTTCTTAATAAACCTTAATATGATCAGTTTAGTGAATGCTTTGTAAGATGTCCTTTCAACTCATAATTTAAAGTCACAAGACATGAACTCATGATTATAAGTCATTAAGCTGATAACTAGCCCATAAAAGTTGAAATTGACAAACGCAAATATGTACATTGAGTTAATGATTAAAGATGAGTTGATTTCACTAAATTGCAGTTTTTACAGTGTACAAAATTTCTACAATCTTACAGGGTCATAAACTATCTCACTTTGCTGATACTACTACTACTACTACTACTAATGCACTATTACTGCACCTAGGATTGCAGTAGTATTGTGTTGTTTTTTGTAGTATTTTCATTATGCTTGCAGACAAGGACTATCTATTATGTTGATGACTGATGCTGATGTCATGGTTGTTTTGTTTTCCTATTTGTCTTGTCAGTACACTGCACAAATGAGGTTCCTCATGGAAAATACAGTAATTTGAATTGATGTGTAACCAACAACTCTCTCACTGTACAATAACTAGATGGTCATTGGTGATAGGTCCTTTGTGAACATTTCATAAAACTGTGTGGTACATTTTCACTTGATAGTTTCTAGCTGTTCAACTGCATTGCTCAAGGGCCCTTCAACAGTGGCTACTGAGGAAGAGAGAGCAATATGTCTCCCACACAGCTTTTATCAGTTGGTCTGGGGATTCAAACCAACAACATTCTGGTCAAGAGTAACTAAACCCCAAACCCAAATCTGTGGTGAAGCCTGACACCTAAAAGTAGGGTACTGAACTGGCCATCTGCTATTGGCTGGTCTTTGGTGCCAGGTGATGTCACCTTCTATAGAGTACAACAGGCGGTGATATCTCCTGGCACAAAGACCAGCCAATAGCAGATGGTCAGTTCAGTACCCTACTTTTCACCATTAGGTGTCAGGCTTCACCACAGATTTGGGTTTAGTTACTCTTTAACTTTGTAGTAATCAAGAATCGGCATATACTGTATATGGACATCTTATAAACATTGCTGTAGTCTCTAATGTCTCACAGTGTCTCATCTGTTTGTCATCCCAAGGCCTTGAACGGGTGCAACGGTTGGCAGAGAACACACTCTATTTCCGCAAGAGGCTTCGAGAAATGGGCTTTATCATCTATGGCAACAACGATTCTCCTGTCGTACCCATGATGCTCTACATGCCAGCCAAGATAGGGTGAGCCTCTGACTTTGACCAGCTACTGTTACTGGAGAACACTTTTACCCCCTTGAGGATCTAAGGACTGCACTTAAGTTAATGATGTGATGCATAATGTCACAAGATGTGTACTGAGTGAAAGGGTTGGTTAATGATATTTGTTGATTACAAAGATGTCATGTTTGGCTCATTTGTTAGAAACTATAAATACTAGAGAATATGGCAAGTTTCATTCCAAAATGAGTTGTGAAATCTTTAAATGTGACCAAAAAATGTAAATCATTCAGTGTTTCCCCCAGATTGTTAACCCTAACCCTAAACCCAGGATACTACAACAAATATTGAAACATCTTGCTTGTGTGTAATCTAATCAAAATGTGGCATTAGAATCATTTCAGGTTAAGGACTTCCCACAGACAACCAGTGTAGTATTGATCAATTCTACAATAAAATTGTAATCAAACTAAACTGTATCATACTTACATCAGTGGTGACTGGACCAGATGTGATTTTTCAAAAGAGGCCAATATATCTGTCTAAGCCTAATCGCCTTGTCTTTCTGCCCTCATGCCATTTTCTTTCCCTCCCTCTGCCTCCCACCAGAGCGTTTGGCAGGGAGATGTTGAAGAGGAACATCGGGGTGGTGGTGGTGGGCTTCCCCGCTACGCCCATCATCGAGTCCAGAGCACGTTTCTGCATCTCAGCCGCCCACACGAAAGACATGCTCAACAGGGTAACTAATTACCTTCACTACTGAAAGGCTAGCCTAATATAGATAAGAAACAAGATCTGTCATTCTGATTTCTGAGAGTTTGATAGCATAGACAAAAAGACCAAAGACAGACTCAGTGACCCTACCTTGTTGGATAAATAGTTCACTGCTTCCACAGAAATTGGCTCTGTAGTGGATTTGGCTGGAAGTTACATTCTCTTCGGGCAAACTATTAGCCTTCAAGGCTGGTGCCGCTTCTGCTCAAGGTTGTGCTGCAAAGTTTATGGAAGACACTCTAAGTTGGTGTAAAGACCCTGAAGACTGAAAAAGAGGAATGACTTGATGACCCCAAATGTCTGCTTAAGTCACTTAAGACAGTGAATCCCTACCAGCTGTGTGGCTGAAACCTGCTGTCTGGCATCCCTATAGAGGGGGCAAGTAAAAAAACCAATCTCCCCCTCTCTGGGATTAATAGAGTACCGCAAAAGGAAAAGTTCAATCGATGCGACTCCATAAAAACCGCCATGAAGAGCCAGTTAGTCTGCTGCCCAGGTTATTGTGCAGCATTTACTGTATGTCCCCAGAGTCTGTGGACTTTAAACCTCCGCTCACTGTCCATCGCCTTTACTCCTTGTGATGGTTTATGTAAATGCAGTCCCCGGCGCTCGGATCGCTGTTGGCAACACATCAAAATGCCGACTGATCTGCTTCTCCCCAAGGCCTCTTCGTTTAACTTTGCTGAAAGCTGCTCGCTGCAGACCTGCCTCCTCTTCTTCTTCCAGTCCCCGGTTTTAAACTTACACTCTCCTCAATCAATCCTCTCCTCGTATAAAAGTAATTTAGATAATGTCACATGATGTGAGAACATACTTTGGGATTTTTCATCTAGTCAGGGTGTCTCAGTAGTTCAATCGGCCAAGGTGCACACCATGTACCTTCGGTGTCCTGGGTTATCAAGGGCTGTTATTGGCTCTTATTCTTCTTCTTGCTCTTCAAAATAAGCGGAGCAACGATGGGGAGGGGGAGTGTTGTGACATTTGTATCTGTCATGCTGTCACAATTTCTCCTTTTACTCTGTATCGCTCTGTCTTTCTTTGATGTGTCACATCGATTCCTGTGTTTCTTTCATCCACTGGTGAGCTTCTGCAGTTTTGTCAGCTCACACATACACACATCCTTGTACTTCTGTCCTTATGAAGACCTTCCATTGACTGCATTCATTTCCTAACCATTAACCTTAATCTAAACCTAATACTAAATCAACTTTAACCTAAACCCAAGTCCTAATCCTAAACTAACCTTAACCTTTACTCTAACATAAACCTAAGTCTAATTCTACTCTTAACCCCAACCTAAACTAACCTCTTGAAGAAGTGAAGACTGGCCAAAATTACCTCACATCACAGAAATGCCCTCACTCCCAAGGTCTAAAACTCAAACTTACTCTCACAAGGATAGAAGCACAAGAACACACACACACACACACACACTCAATGTCAAAGCTAGGTGTGTTTTATGGTACAGCTAATTGAGTTTGGGTTTAGCTTGTGTTTGTCTCTCTTTGCTTGTTCTGTTCGATTGGTTTAGCAACCAACTACCTTGTTGATGCTTTTTCCCATTGTTTTTTTCTGTAAAGCTGCACTAGGCAATTTCGCACTTTGGCGCCCCCTAGTAGCACTAGAATATAATGGTTTGATTTTGTTTAAAGTTTGAAGGACTTCATTACCCAGAAATTATGTAATATTGATGTGAGTAAACTTAGTAATAAATTGGGCAAATAGGGTGAATCTACAGCATCTCGAATAGTGTGATTTAAGCTGATAAGACAGGTATTTTCCATAAAAATCTTGCCTAGTGCAGCTTTAAATGTATTAGAGCCACATATTGTCATTCATATTGACACCTGTTGGTTGTCCATGTCCACAGGCACTGAGTGTCATCAGCGAGGTAGGAGATCTCCTTCAACTCAAGTACTCCAGACACAGAATACAACCGTCTTTGGGACGGCCCTTTGACAATAATGTGTATGAAGACATTGACGACTGATGACCTGCTCCTCTTCTAAAGTGGTGTGGATCGGAACCGTCCCAAAAAAAACCCAGATCAAGACGGATCGCAAGTCTTCCACCCAGAACGAGAACCGAAACGTGCACAGGTGCCCCTTGTCACAAGCTTGCCATGATATCACCAAAAAAAAAACTTAAACTGTCACCTAATTCTACTTTGCCTTACTTAAACGCATAGAACTTGTGTTAAACAGAAGAAAAAAAACTAACAGCACTTCTTTGTTTTCTATTTTTTATTTCTGATTTCTAATCATGTTTGTGTCTAAGACATATTTGTTGGGTATTATTGTGTGGCAATGTAGCGTTCTGGAAAAGATGTATGTCTGTCTTGATTTGCTTTTTATGATTGTAGCCTATGTTGTGTTATACCATTTGTGGTTATGTGTGTGAGCTGAACAGAAGTTTCCAAAGCTCACTGAAATTGTAAGCTGCTGGGATTTTTTCATAGAATCAGTCTAAAGTGCAATTTTATTGGAGTAAAATTAGAGTGCTTTGAATCTTTTCCCCCTAAAAGTAATCAAAAATCCAATATGATTGGACTTGTCCCATCCTTCCTTGTCCAGTACCTTTCAGATCAATGCTAATTTCATAGCTATAAAGCACTGGATGTTGGACTGTTTACATGGGGCCATAAGAGTCTCCAGTTTCTGCCTCCACCAACAAAGTTGGACGGAGGTTATGTTTTTACCCCTGTCTGTCTGTTTGTTAGCACGATATCTTAAAAAGTATCAAATGGATTTGGCTGAAATTTGGTGGACAGATAGCTCTTGGATTTCCGCCATTAGACAATTAGCCGTAACTATTATGCTGCGTTCATGTGCTGGTGGGGAAGGTCCGACATCCGGGACTTCCAAGTCGTCTGGTAAACTGCATTCTTGTGATCTTTTGTCTGAAAATCAAACCCAGAAGACAAATGCTAAACAAACAGACCGTTACGGAGGCTGCAGCCTTGACAGTTGGAGAATTGTTCAGCGTTGGAGGAGGTTTGCGCTCTACCGAGTGCCTTCTAGTTTTGTCTGAGGTGGTTTCGGACGTTAAAAGTGGACCCTTTCCCCGCAACCTTTCAGGAAAAATATGACAGACGTTAGCATGGCTTTTTCATCAAATGTATTTGCCATGTAATTTTCATTCTCTTTTTAGAATATTTAAAGAGTAACTGAAACCCAAACCCATATCTTTGGTGAAGCCTTCAATAGAGTACTCTATAGAAGGTGACATCATCTGGCACAAAGACCAGTCAATAGCAGATGGCCAGTTCAGTGCCCTGCTCTTCACCATTAGGTGTCAGTCTTCACCAAATATATGGGTTTGGGTTTCCACTAAATCCCACCCAGAGATTTGGGTGGGGTTTAGATACTCTTTAAGGTACATTTTTAGTTGCCATGGAAGCCCATGGTGGTGATAAAGCACCACAAAAAAGTTGCCAAATATCTAAATCGCAGAAAAAGCTGTCATACACTAGATATTGACCCCTATCAATGCAATAAGTGTACTATAATAACATCAAACTCATGACATGTTTTCATTTGGGGAGGTGAGGTGACGGGTTAAAATGTCTGATGCTTTGCTACAATGGGCTGAATTACTGAGCAGAACATTATATCATTTATCAAAGCCAAACAGTCATGCTCACTGAAAATGATACAAACCACAACTCGAACAGAAGAACATGCACTGATGCCTGCTCGCCTCAACAGAGAGTTGTGCCAAAATGGAAAATGACTGAACAATGACAAACACCATGTTATTGATCAGGATCCCAATCAAGTTAGTCAGCAAATCTACATTAAATAGCAATGTACACTTTGGAGAGCAAATTGTCTGCACAGTTCATGTGCCTCCACTTCAATGTAGCCTTGCTGCCCACTATTTGGTTTTCAACACATCCATGAGAGGCTGAATAGACCCGCAGGAACTAACATCAGCAGCAGCTACAAAGGAACTTGCCCACAACCTCTCCACACAATAAACAGTAATCCTACAACCAAATAATGCACCATAGCCAGAGCATCATTTCACCAATACAAGTTACAAAATGGAGGTGTCAGGAAGCTTATATTAGCAGTTGATTGTGTGAAATGGCAAATACCTTCTTCCACTAACTGTACATGGAATTAACACAATCCATCAAGTTCATTCTTGAAGCATCAGTCTATACAGTGCAACTGTATCCATGATATTTGTAAAAATACAAGTAGGAGAAATGCTCTCTTCAACACTGACACTTTTGTTGAATGACTGAATTATTAATTTGAATAGTTGCCCTTTTAGCATGATTGATATTTTAATTAGTTTGAATGTTGTTGCATTACCTGGCGAAACGATGCTTAAATTCAACAGAATTATTTTTAGGAGGACCCAAGACTGTTTTTACCACTAACCTCTAGGGGGCGCCTAGCCAAAACGACATTATTTTATGTACTCTTTTCATCTGTTCGTACCTTCTCATCTTTTCTCGGTTCACACATCAATTTAGACAAGTAAAGTTTTAACATTTTCAACTGAAGCCAATTCTATTAATGTTTATTTAAATTTATTTAGAACTTTCAAGGACAGTTGTTGCTATCAGCCACCGGGGGTAATAGGTGCTGTAATACCTCTACTTCCCGCAGCTATGTTACATGTCAAAATCACTGGCATTATCCTTTTAAAGTGTGATTTTATGTTCTTCTCTTGACTAATGTGTGTATGATTTGTACTGTTTCGTGTATTATAGATCTCCTCAAAGTCTTTTACTCCTCAAGGTCTTTCAAATGAGACTGCGAGTGCACATAACTTCTCATTTATGTCAGCGTTTTGATTCTATAAATCACTTAGGTCATCTTTGTCCTATGGACTCACAAAGGAGCCAAGATGAGCCTCAGTGTTTTGTGGTAACTGACCAATATGGGTTTTTGAGGATCAATACCAATACTAATATTTTTCGGTTGAAGCTGCCAATAGCTGGTATTTTGTGCTGTATATTTAAAACCAACCTTTTTCATCCCAAAAGATTCAGTGTTTCCGCCAGAATTTCAATATCATCTTCTGAAATTGACATTGAGATCATGTGACACCAAAACTCTCTATTATAATTATTTTGGGTGAGTCAGCAGCTCCTTAAGACAGTGTGAGGCAGGTTCTATTGCAGGTCTTACAGACTGACACCCTTGAAGCTGTTGAATAAAATCATATTCTCACCTCCACTGCATCAGCATTGGGCAACTTTGACTGATTTTTATTGAAAGGCCGACATCGGCCAGATATATAGGGTTTGGCCAATATAATGGCCAAACCCTAGTGCTAACCTGATGTAGCAAAGACCCCGCCTAAGACCCTGTCATCCACAAATGGGTTCAATTTAGTCAGGAAGTGTAAAAATTTTAACTATTTTGCCATTGAAATATTTAAAAAAAAAATCTCATCTCCAGGCTAGACTTGCTTGGTATGCCAAAAGAATATTTAACCAAACTATTTTCTATTAACTAACCATGAACTAGTCTGGAGAACTAATCCAGGGATTGATTCAACGTCCTCAGTTATCTCCTGATTTACACCCATTGTTTTATTGTGAATTATATTCCTTAAGTTAAAGAATAACCTCACCACTGTCTGTTAGCCTCTTTATTACTTTAATGCCTTGTAAAACAATAACAGCGCTAGCTTGTGGTCGATGTGTCTCACACCTCTGCAGTGGTTTTGCCTAGCTACTGTTGGAATGTCCTGTGACTGTCAAACATTACGACTCACTAGAAGCAGTGTGAACGGAGGCGAGTGCGCGTCCGCTTGCATGATCACGGCTGTTAATGCCGCGTTTCCGCACTTTTGCCTAATGTTCTTTATCGAGCTGTTGGTTGGTCATGACATCATTTTACTGAGCTTGGGGAAAACGACGGTCACACTCGCATGTTCTTCAGTGCAAGCACTACTGACAAGTATTTTCTAACCCTTTGTAGATCCTCGTACTAATGCATGTACAGCAAGAATTAGTCATTGAAGCTGCTATACCACAGCCAATGGTGCTCAGTGATATACATTGTTACACTCTATTTAGGTGGCTTGTCATGAAAAACCTAAACTCACTCCATTCCAGAATAAGTTTTGATTAACATTCGGGGACAAGGGAGGGTTTTTTGTCAGCTTGTTTTTATTTTCTCTTTTTATCATTGTTTATCCTTTTACTATAAATGGGAGATATTTGTGTAAAGTGACTCATAAAAATCTATTTAGTTTTCTTACTGTATAAACACTTTGTCTCAAAACTGTGTCTCGCAATTACCAATGATTGTCCATCGGCTATTTTCTCCTCAAAGGCAAAGAGTTACAATATTACTCGAATGGATAGAGAATGTCTTTTTGTATACTTTTATTTTTTCTTGTTTGCACACAGGGAAATCCTCAAATGATACTGAAGGCAGGCATTAAAAAAAAAGTTTTAATATGAAAGAGTAATGATGTAAAACCCAAGACCTTATGGCCTATGTCTTAATGAATGCTGTTTTACCAAACAGGGTTGTAAGTGGCCATTCAACTGCTTTGAAAATAAATCAGATTTTACAGTGCCCTCCATAATTATTGGACAAACAAAGCTGCATTCTGTGCTTGGAAAATTTGGGAAACTTCACCAAGGGTACCAAATATTTGGACCACCTGCTCTTTCCATGAACTATATTGACCAGGTAAAAACTAGGATCCCATATTGATTTTCCTGTTAAATCCACTTCAGTCTCAGACAGGTAAAAGGATGATTATTTTAAGGATTAAAGAAGGATCTCAAGGCTTTTTTATGTGTATTTTTAAGAAATGGGTTGTTCAAATAGGAATGCAACTCAACGTTAGGGAGGTGGTCCCAATATTTTGTACAAAGGGTAAATTGGTTAATTCAAACGCAGTTGTTCAGAAGAATATTTTTACTATAGAAAAGCCTTGGAATGATGGTTGTCACTATTATTGGCAGCTTTTGTTGAAAGAGTGCTAGAGTACCAATAGTTGAGACAACCAACGATTTTAGAATGAAAGTTATTGCACATCAGAAATGGCTATTTTCTGAAATAGTGCCTTTGAAGAAAATGACTTTCTAAATATTCTGACCATAGCATATAGCTCATAACTTGTATTGCTCATCTTTTACAGTCTTCAACAATAATTGTGGACGGTATTGGATGCACACGATGTGTTCTATACATAACTTGGTGTGGTACCAATAGTGCAATAGTGCATATAATTGTCATGCATTTGATCATAGAAAAATGCACTGTTGGCCACATATCAGCAAATCATTAATATGTAATGTTTGACTCATGTTAATGATATCAGCAGGTCATTAAAATATTTAAACAAAACTTTTGGAACCTGTGTGATTTTGTTTTTAACACACTGTGAGACTGTATTTTTAATTCACAATTTATAATAAAAGCTGGGAGCAGCTTGGCCGTTTTGCAACAAGGTATTTTTGACTAATTTGATAGACTATTTACTGTGCAAAATGCAAAACTTTAGAGTTGTCAAATGTTTGTGAGCTTTAAAGTGACAGGCTTAACAAGTTGTTGTTTTTTAACAAGAGAAAATAACTATAGGGAGAAGTATTCTTGTTCTGCAGCCTATGATTCAAAGCGTTAACCACTTCATATGACTTTATAGTGCTCTCCATTAAAGAGTAAATCATTACTAAATCACATGAGGCAGAAAATTGCTGCTGCATTGCTCTCTATGGGTTGAAACTTTAAAGCATGTTGCACTTGTGGCCACAGAACTTGCATTCTGTCAAATGCAGGTATTTTGCCTTCTACAAGTCTACCAAGTTTCACGATGATTGAGCAAACTGCCATGGAGTTCTGGCCAGTTATGTAGTTAGACACAATTTTCTGGAAATTGAAAGAGTCTACACTGTTTTGCATAAAATACAAAAACCAAAAAGAAATCAAATTGCTGACATGGATAGTCCAGATGGCAAAGTTGTAGATCTAGGATGCCCGGATGTTTGTACAAAGTTTGGCATCAATTGGTACAATTGGCATACCAATTGGAATTGGTATGAGAGTTACAAAACAATATGCATGGGCTTTGACCCCTAATAATCCTAACAATCACAATAAGGTTCCCAGCACTGCATGCTTGCCTTGGACCCCTAATTATAAGGGGTGTGCACACTTACACAGCCAAACTTTCCCAAAGCCTTTCAGCAGGGACGTGCACAGACATTTTGAGGGGCTGTTGCTCTAACCTGAAAAAAGGGCACACCCCTCCCCCCATTTTAGGTGCCTTTTATAGTAACTCTCTCACACTCGGCCATTACCACCCTCATATGTACCTGTCTGATGTGTCTCCTGATGCTCAGCATGCTCTCCCTCATTCTCTGGTCTGGAGCCTTGTGGTTGCGCCTCATCTTAAATTGAATTATTAGAATCAGAATTAAGAATACCATTTTCCATTCAAAATTGCTTGGGCATGGTAGAACTACTATTTAAAATAGCAAGTACCTTATATATACTTCTCACTGCAAAAAATGCACTAAGACAACTGAACACTTTAGTGTAGCCAGTTTAATTTTCATGGATGTGATGCTGACAGTGGCTTGACTCAATGATTCCTGGTGAAGCCCAGGAATTAGACTGGAGTAGGCTATATCTAGTTTTCTATGTAAAAAATATATACTAGAATACAGAACAATTACAAAATATCATATAGGATTTCATGAACATATTTTCTGGCCTTACCATCCCATATTTCACTATAGCTATTAGAAGTATTTTACTTGATCACCAGGCTCTCCACCGCTCTCTGAACTGGAGCTTTTGGGGTTAGCCCCCTACAGAAAAGCACTCTCTTTAACATTATGTTAAAGATGAAACTCATTCACAATACTATGCACAGATATAATATACTGTGCATTTATCATTGATTGAAATATTCGTTTTTAGTTAGTTATTAGCCTACTCCAACTTTTAAAAAAAATGCTTCTGAGAAAATAGGCCTACTTCACATTAAATTATGTAGGAAATGGTTGCTTGACATTTCTATCATAATGCTTCACCTGCTGGCCTGCTGGTAGTCTGTATCCAACTCTGCAAACTTGCGCTCCCCTTAGCTGCATCCCTCAGCTCTTTCTCTCTCTGCTGTAGTCTCCTCCTTTTGGAAGGCATTGTAGCCTACTGTAAGCACCCAAAATTAACATTACATAAAAAAAAAAAACATGCATTACATTTTAACCAATTTGAACATTACAAGTTATCATCTCATAGCGAAAAATAAGGCGACTTCTATCAGCTACATGTGCTTGTTGGTTGAAAATTCATCACAACCTGAATGAAGCATGTTCAAGAACATAGCTAGCAGCTCATGTCACAAGCTAGAAAGAAGCTAACGTGGCGTTAGGTTGGTCTGTTCGCACACCACACGTAGCTTCATATTGACTGTAAACAATATCTAATCTAGCATGATTCAACAGTCAAAACCATCAGATCCCCAGAACGCACACTTAATGTAATGGTCGTAACTGAGGAGTTATCTTGCATGTAGCCTGCTGCCTATATGTTAGCCAGCTAGCTAGCTAGCTAGCTAGCTAAGATTGGTTCATGTGATAGCATAATATAAGGCAATATTGTTCGGAAGCATATGTGGAGATTTTTATTCACAGGGCATCCCATTGGTTATATAACGTTACCATCGTAGTTAATCATCTCCACAACTTCAAAAGACTCACCCGGAGCCGTCACACAGGGGCAACAATAACACAGTGTCACATGACAGGGGGCATCGGGCATCGGGCATCGCTAACGTGATGTGACCTGGGCCGCCGTTAATATAGAACCTCCTTGGGGCCGCCCCATCTCTGTGTCCTGCGGAGGCATGCCTATCAAAAAGTAATACAAGTTTGGATGATATGGCGATTTAATTTAGTCTAACTTGAACAGTTAAGGGCTACTCGTATTTATGCAGCCACAACAGCAAAATTGTTTTATTTTTTTCCCCTCAAGAGGGGCAGCTCAGCCAAAGAGGGCAAATGGGCTGTTGCTCGGGCAACTTTAGCCCGGCCTTGTGCACGTCCTTGCCTTTCAGGCCTGAAGGCAATAAATACACAAAACGTTTGAAGTTTGTGTTGACTGTTGATACCCATTGTATAGAGGATTGGTTGAGCCTTTGATTAGATTAGACATACCTTAAATTATTTTTGCATTGTAAATAACGTGTTTACAGCCACCACTCCCTCAATGAGAAGACGTCAGAAGCAGAAATAGCCCACACAAAGATGATTAGGGAATAGGTAAGGAGAGTGTTTGAAAATGAGGGTGGGTGGGGATTTCATATAGGGGGCTACTGGAGGTCCTCAGCCCTTTGGCAACAAATCTGTGAACTGGTTGCATTTCTAAACATACAACTTGGCCGTCTCAACAGAATTCAATAGACTTGTTTAATTTCTATACTTTTTTTGACTGGGAACTGATTCATTTTGCCAGTGATATCTGATTGATTTTGTGTTTAGATAATGTCAGCTTGTTAGCTAGCTAACCATAGTCTGGTCAACCGTTACTCTCTTGTATGGCTGAACGATTTTGAAAAAATATCTAATTGCGATTATTTTGACTGATATTGCAATTGCGATATGATTTGCGATATTAGAGGGAATGATAATTTTTACATCATTATTCTCATTTTCATTGAAAAACATATTAAAATGATTATGGTGTGATTTTTGCGGGGATCTGTACCAAACAAAGATGTTTTCTTAAGTATGTAGAATATGATGTGTAGGCCAGGACATCTCTGCAGCATGTAAAATGGTATTTTGACACACATTTCGCCTTTAACAAATATTGCGCCTCCTGCGATTTGAAAATTGCAGTAGGCCATATTGCGATTTCGATAAAATTTCAATTAATTGTTCAGCCCTACTGTCTTGTTGTAAACACACCGGAGTTGCACACTAGCTACAGAATATTGTAGTGAGTATGTGGGGTATATGGGCTTAGTTGCCCTGCTGAACTTGACTGACAATCTAATTACTAATTGAGCTCACCTGCATCTGATTGTGGGCACGGTCAGTGACTCTGGGGAAACTGACAAAGGACAAAGCCGGGCGCCCGGCAGTGAGATCTAGGGAGTGGTGCTTGGTGGACGCCACAGGGTTTGTTTCACCCAGCCAAGCTTAGCTCTGCCCTCATATCGGGGGAGGGTGCCGTTCGCAGTCGGTTAGGGCTGCTGCCGGCGGCGAAGATAGTGTAGGGAGAGACGTTCCAGTGGTAGGAAAAGTGCAGTCAGGCCGGGGATTTTAGGAGTGCCCCGCCGCTCCCTAGTGTGGTGTGGAGGCTCCCTGTACGTGCCCGGGTGCTTCCAGTTCCGCGCTGGACCGATGGTTCCCCCACAGGCTCCCGCTGTAGAAGAGCCAGGTCGGACCAGCGCCAAAGCTCAGACCCCGGGGGAGGGTCTTGTCAGCCGGGGGAGTTAAGTAGCCCAAAGTTTTAAACAAACAATGGTGTATGTTAATTGTTTAGTCCGTGTCTTCTAGTCCTGTCTATTGTATTTGGTTAAACTTTTAAATAACGTTACAGCAGGTGGGAGGTGGTTGGATAGCTGGGGTGGGACTCTGTTAGCTGACCGCACAGCCCTCGGTCTGTTGATCCATTGGTCCATGTGTGCTCTGAATCAGTGTGTTGCACGTCATTGAAGGTCTCTGCCTGCCAGTCTAAGCTGTACAGGCCGTCCACGGTTGGTTGTAGTGTGTGCCTGTTTGTAGTGATATATTAGCCTGGTAAGACCATCCTGATCACGTGACCTCACATTCTGTTTCGCTCCACGGATCAATCTGGACTTTCAGCCGCCCACATCGATTTCTTGAAATTACAATGTAACCGGGCCAATCAGGGACTGCGTCGTAGTTGATGACGTGAAATACAGGCCAAAACAGTAATGGCGTCTTCCCGAAGCAACGAGCGGTAACGTTAACGTTAGTAGAGTAAACACAGCCATAAGTGCAGTTATTGCAGAAATAGACTCAATAACAACAATTAAACAAGAACAAGAGTATGCACTAGCGGAGTTTCTCGGCGGAAAAGACGTTTTCGCCGTTCTTCCGACTGGATTTGAATTTGGATTCGCTGATTGACTGAAGGAGTTTGTCTGTCAAGGCGAGTACTCCCACCCACTGAAATCGATGTGGGCGGCTAGAAGTCCAGACTGATCCGTGGAGCGAAACAGAATGTGAGGTCACGTGATCAGGATGGTCTTACCAGGCTAGTGATATATAGCTTTAACACTGAATCTCCTTGTGTGTAGTGGATAACTGGGGTTTGCATCGAGTGGGGGCGAGGTGTAGTTGGGGCCGGTGTCGTCTCCATAGTTGTCCGTGCCATTCGCTCTACTTGCTGTACAATATAAATTTGTAATAAAGCATTGTATTTTTCTACGTGGTTGTTGTGTTTTGGATATAACCTCAGACCTCTGACTCTGGACCATACCGGTTTAAAGGTGGTGGCAGCAAACGCTGCTCGGCTTTACTGAATTGGCCTCAACCCTTATCATAAGGTTTATTACAATATCTAGGAGAAGCTAGCATAAGTAGTGACTATTGTCGCATCTTAACATTAACACTGGTTTCTTGAGCCTGCAAGCTAGTTAGCTAGCTAACAAAACAAAAAAAACAAGAGTTTGTTCAGGTTAACTGAGCTGACTCTTCTCAAGCTACAACTCAGAGTGTTTTGGAGTAGAGACTAGGGCTAAAGACAAGACAGTTTACTGTGTCACAGTAACCATTCGGAAACAAATCTGCCTTATCTTGGTTATTCACTTTTACTTAAAACATTACTGAATTGGCCTACATTCGCACAACAACAGTCTTCTTTAGGTATCTCTCTGTTTGCCTGGTTGTTTAGCCATTATTTGTGCACAGCCAATTCTCCAATGGACCTCCATGAGGTGCCAGATGCAGTTGGAGTTTAGTGACACAGCTTATGCAGTAGCTTAAAAATCTGGGTGGAGATACTGGATGACTGCCTCTATCCCCTCCCTCAACAGTTATTGTCTCCCATCTCTTGGCTAATAAGCGGTTCACTCTGGTCTTCACCAAAGTGCATCATCCCCGACTTTAACCCAGGGTTAGCTGTCCCTGCTCTGGACACGGTTAACCCCAATTTTTCATGACGCTCACCTGGAAATCAGTTAAACTCAGGGGTAACTTTAGTCATTATGAAATCATGCTAAAACTGTGTTTGTACTGGGCAGGTCCCAGTTGTGAATATACTGTATGTAGCTCTGTGGGTGTGAACCCTCAGCCCACAAACCTGACTGCAAATATTGAATCAACTTTCCCTTCATGTCTAAAAAGGGACTACAAGGGTCTACAAGGAGTGTTAAGTGTTCTTATCTGTAGTGGACTGAAAAAGTAATCTGTAGCGGTATTGATAGCCCATGGTCATCTCATAGCACTTTCAGAAGCGTCCAAAGTCCCTCCCCTTCTGGATGTTTGTTTAACCCTTCTGTATTGCAGTAGTATTTAAACCTCAAGTCGAAGACCGCTCATCCTCTCCTCATCTCACTCCTCGTCTCACTCCTGTCCCGGAGCTTCTGTTTTCCCAACTCTTCTCTTCTTTCTTAACTCTTTGTCTTTGCAGCAAGAAAGCATGGCAACTGCTGGAAAGGTAAGTATACAATCATCAACACTTGTGCACTGAGCTTCATTTGATCTTTGTGGAGTTTTTTGTGATATGTGCAGGAATATTGCCTCACATAATATTATCTGTTTGACACATTTGTGTTATACATGTACAGACGCCGTATAAGCATCCCCATAAGCTATATGGGGATGCTGTACTAGACAATAAAGCAAAACATAATGGATAGCAATGTAAAAGGATCTCACATTAATACAAATTTTCACAAGAATATTATCAGATTTTTAAGTGATATTATAGTGTTTGAAAACTTGATTTAAATTTCATTGTGTGTGTGCATGATGATTCAGTGGATGGGTGTAGTACTAGGTTTACCACTGACAATGACAATTGAATTCTCTGGTTACAAATATGCACATGTAAGGATTATTTGACACATATATGTTTAACTATTGCCCCAAAATCAAGCAAACCAAACTAAGTCAAAGTTCTTCTGGAAGTTTGCACTTAAGTCTAGTGCAAGAAAATAAGGATGAATAGTGGTTTAGGTTACATAATAGCAAAATCAAATGGTCTCGTAACCTTAAAGTACCCCTCTCTCTCTCTCTCTCTCATCGCTACTGCTCTCTAGCTGTCTCTCTCTTCCTCTCTCTCCATTTCTCTTCTCTCTGAGGTCAATGAAATTTACCATGTTGTTTTGGCTTGGCATACTATTTGAAAGTATCCAGACTGCCTTGCGTAACTGCTGATATTGGCAGAGATGGGATGCTAGTAAGCCAAAAATAAGATAGTGTTAGAAGCCCAAGGGTTCATTTAAGTTCGACAAACAGACACTAACCTCAGGGGAACTAAATTTGAAATTCAAGTCAAAACCATTTGTTTATGTGGCCCATATCAAGGGTGAAAACAACTGCTTCAGTCTGGGATGCTGAATTTGCCAAGCCTATTGTTACACTCAATTATAGCGTTCAATTCAGTATTGCTTTATGACTTATGCATGGACTTTAAACTGTTGCTTTTCATGTGATGTTTGTTGTTTTCCAGGAGCAGATGATATCAGAAATAACTATTCTGAAACAGTGAAATAACTATGTTCTGCTGTGTAATATAATAATAATGATAATAATAATAATAATAATAATAATGATAATAATAATAATAATAATTTAAAAAAAAATCTATAATAAAAAAAAATTGTGAAAACCTCCCTATGTAAATGACCAAGTTGTCCAGTTATCTCAGTGTTTTCCGTAGTGAGGCCTTCTGATTCAGACTTTGAAAACCTCTGACCCTGGAGAAATTTTTTTGTTGTCACATGTTTTTTGGTTGTGTTAATGGGAATAGTGCAGCAAGTGAATTGTTTCACTATACAGTATGGCTAAACTGTGGAAGCCCCCAGTATTTTTATTCAGATCTGATGCTGATTCCTGTGATGTGACTCTCTCTTAGGTTATCAAGTGCAAGGCAGCGGTGGCCTGGGAGCCCAACAAGCCTTTGGTGATTGAGGACATCGAAGTAGCTCCTCCTCAGGCCAACGAGATCCGCATCAAGGTGAGAGACATACGCATACACACACACATTTGGGTACTTACTGTACTTGTGAGGACCTTCCATTACCTACATTAGCATCTAGAGTCCCACTTTGTAATTTATGCTGATACGTCGGGTGTATTTTTACATAAAAATCTTGCCTAGTGCAGCTTTAAAGAAAGCATGAGGTGCATACCACCTAACAGAACAACAAGAACAACCATCAGTGTTTCCATTGTCTTGGGTGCAGATCGTGGCAACCGGGGTGTGCCACACTGACCTGTACCACCTGTTTGAGGGAAAGCACAAAGACGGCTTCCCAGCAGTCCTGGGCCATGAGGGAGGTGGCATCGTGGAGAGCGTTGGGCCCGGAGTCACCGAATTCCAGCCAGGTCTTGATAATAATCAAGTCGGAAAAACATGTACAAATACGCACATAAACGAAAACACACAAACCAGACATAAGTACAATTGCACTGGAACTTAGTTTGGGACAAAAATCATACAAAAAATTATATAAATTAAATTATATAATTGCTTATCCACGATGTTTCCGATCTAAAAAAACTCATTAGCTGGCCACCCAAGTATTTTTATACAATTTATGGTGTATTGAATGGCTGAATGTAAATGGCAGATTTTGATAAAATGGCACAAAATTGCTAAAAGTTTATACGCTCACTTTTTTTTTGTTGAAAGGTGTAAAAATGTAGGTGCTGCTGTATGAACATTAGTTGGTACATCAAACTATTGCCAAGTGCATTTCTTTGTTTACGTCTTGAGACAGCATGAAATATGACCAACATTAGCCAACACTAAAGAACAATACCAACATGCCCAAGACTAATCTAACTAAACTAGACAAACTAGACTAACTAAAAGACTTTCCATTTTTCTCGTGCATGTATTCAGGAAGCCTATTTACTCCCAGCTGATGGAAAGACACCTAATTCATTGTATTTTTTGCAACATTCCAAAAGTTTGCTTAAAATTCGCTTGACAGTTGTATGGGAACATTTCTTCTGTCTGTCTTTCAGGAGACAAGGTGATTCCTCTGTTCATCTCTCAATGTAGAGAATGTCGCTTCTGCAAGAGTCCTAAGACCAACCTGTGTGAGAACGGATGGTAAGCTCACTAAGCATTAATGTCCAGCCAATCTGCTCTCCCTCTTCAACTTTATTTTTTCATTCAACTCAACACAACTGCTTTGCTTCAGCTCAAATCAAGCATGATTGCATATGTATGCATTTGCTAAAGTCCGTCTTGATGATTGGGACAAAACTTTCTCTTTTTATTCTCAAACAAACATTTTAGTATCCTCCAATTTAATTCTCCATGTCTTTGTCAGTGGAGCAGCTCTAGGTTTTGTCTTGACACCTCTGGATAAGGGATACACAAATTTAGTTTTAGGTTGGATTTTCACTTTAATCAACTCTCCTATGCAGGGCCAGTGATCGTTACGATGTGATGTCGGAGTCAGACAGCAGGTTTACCTGTAAGGGCCAGAAGGTACTGCAGTTCATGGGAACCAGTACCTTCTCCCAGTACACCGTGGTCAACCAAATGGCCGTGGCTAAGATCAACCCAGCAGCCCCTCTGGACAAAGTCTGTCTCCTCGGCTGCGGGGTCTGCACAGGATATGGAGCAGCTGTCAACACCGCCAAGGTGCATGAATATGTGTTTGGGTTAGACCAATATGGACTTTGAAGGCCAATAGTTTGGGCAGGTATTAGAGTATCTTTAAAATGGACCATTTTTGTGCTAAAAACAATGGAAAAGTCACTGAAAGAGCATTTAGACCATCATGAGACACTAAAACTCTCCATTGAGAACCAGTCTAATGAAATTCTTCTAGGTGGGTTAGCAGCTCCTTAAGGCAGAGTGAGGCGGGTTTCACTGCAGACTGTTGAGTAAAATCCTGCCACACCACACTGGAATGATCTCTCTGGTCAGACATCTGATATAAACATGACTATCTGTGGTCAGTGAGGAATGGTGTTCGTTACAGTGCAGTGTTGACCCTAATCTCTTTCTCTTCAGGTGGAAGCAGGCTCCACATGTGCTGTGTTTGGCCTGGGAGCCGTGGGTTTGGCTGCAGTCATGGGCTGCAAGGCCGCGGGAGCCAAGAGGATCATTGCTGTGGACATCAACCCGGACAAGTTTGAGAAGGCCAAGGTGTTTGGCGCCACCGAGTTCGTGAACCCCAAGGACCACAGCAAACCCATCAGCCAAGTGCTGTCAGAGATGACCAATGGAGGAGTGGACTTCTCCCTGGAATGTGTCGGGAATGTGGGAGTCATGGTGAGGGAGATAGAGGACTTTCTATGTAGCTTTGATGTAGTCTCACAATAGAAATTACACTCCTCTCATTTCTCTGTCATCAAGAAGATTCATTATAATTATCCAAGGAAAGTCAACTGAACTCACTTGCTCTGTTCGTGGCAAGCCCCTGCTCACAGAACTTGAATGGATAGAACGGTACCACTATTTGCTATGGTAATTTGGCTAGTACAGCATAAAATGCAGACTATGGATTTTAAGGGTTAGTTGCTATGGTGACAACGCAGGTCTGGGCATTAAGGCTGTAAAGCCTGTTACTCTTGCTTGAGAACTGCGCAGATGTGTCTGTTAGCAAACTGTCAAAACTCAACTGAAAGCAGCTGTTTGTGATGAGGTTAATGTAGCATTATCAAAGATTGCGCTTCTCTCATTAGCTCTTCTCGTCAAAATCAGCATATTAGCAAACCTAGTTGGTACGCATCATAAAACAGGTACCTTTAACTTAATATAGCCCCTTAAATGCTATAAACTAACATAGTTTAGCCTACCTTTAGTGGAGAAGAAAAGTTCTTCAAACAGCTAATGGACATCAGCTGAAACAGATTAGCTCAGCTATAACCACTTCCATTAACTGCACAGATGTCAAAACGTTTGACCTACCCTACAGCAGCAACTTGTAAAAGAGCTCCACCTAGTGGTGGCATGAGTGACAACTTAATTCAGCTGCAATGCCAGTTTTCCACTCCAAAGCAGTGCTGTAAAACCTCTCACCTCAGCAACTTGACGTAAGTCAGTTTATACGGAAGCTAGCCCAACGTTACACATAAAAATGGCCGCCGCTCCGACCGTCCTGGAATGTTGATTTGAATGGGAAAGACCGTTCTATCCATTCAAGTTCTGTGACCCTGCTTCACAGTTCATACAGTTTTTACTCACATTCATAATGGGAGCTGCCCAGCAGTACCTTGCCCAAGGGCACCTCGACAGTAGGTCTTGAGGGAAGGGCAGAGCACTACTCATTCCCCTCCCACATTTTCCCCAGCTGGTTAGGGATTCGAACTTTCCAGTCACAAATCCATTTCTGTAACTGACCCTGCGCTTTTTCTCCTGATCTAGCGGAGTGCCTTGGAGTCCTGTCTGAAAGGCTGGGGTGTCAGTGTGCTGGTTGGCTGGACAGACATGGATGATTTCGCTGCCCGACCCATTCAGCTCATCGCTGGACGCACGTGGAAGGGCTCCCTGTTTGGAGGTGAGACACCTGTCAGTCAAATATGACCATCATCACTGACTGATGTAAGAGTCCAATCTGTAAGTGTGAGGGAAATAGACGTCATAATGTTTTAACGTACACAGCTTCCTTAGTTTACTTAACCTTTGATTGTGGTAACTTATTTCTCAATTTGGTTTTATTGCCTCTTGCTTAAACCACAATAGGGTAGTGTTGTGGATAGACAGACCATCCTGTACCTGAAGCCAATATGTTCTTGAGCAAGCCACCGAACCCCTACCTGCTTTCTCAATGTAAGTCGCTCTGGATAAGTGTCAGCTAAATTCAGAAAATGTAAATGTTATTATGTATTTTGTGTATCAGGTTTTAAGAGTAAGGACGGCGTACCCGAGATGGTAAATGCCTACCTAGACAAGAAAGTGAAGCTGGATGAGTTCATCACCCATCACATGAACTTGGACCAGGTCAACGATGCCATTGAACTGATGAAGCATGGCCAGTGGTAACTTTACACTCTTCTCTTTTTTCCCATGACTCAACGTTCTGACTCACTAAATCCACCGATTAAGAATTTATAAGCGCTAGTCTATAGAAGCAATATTTACTTAGAAAGCTCCACACCTCAGCCAGTTATTATCTGAAATCCATGGAATGGCTTTGAACATTTGCTTTAGCCCGTCTGGTACAGGAGATGGGTGGGGGGGCTGCACAACTAGGGGGCAAGTTATTTCAAATCATATTTCAAACCAGCTCTCCCATATTGCAATTCACAACAAAATGCACATCTTTCTTTTCAGGGAGCTATTGAAAACCACTGTGTATATCCTAATGAAATAATTTCTCTTTTGTTTCTGCTCCACAGCATCCGGACAATTGTGAGCGTTTCTCCACAGTAAGATGGATGGCCATTGTGTTGCTTTCAATAATCCCATAGGCATTCAGAAAAAACAGCTGCTGTATTGTATCTGCAACGCAATATTCATGTAAATGCCACAGAGAAGCATGGAGATTGCGCATAATGAAGAGATTAATGATTAAATTATGCTCAATACAAATGCATGACCTTGAACACTCGATGCTAAACGTGCAGCATCAGGGCTATGATGAGAAACAACATCAAACATTTATTTTGCAATATCCCCAAAATGGAGTAAAAGCTAAAATTGTCAAGGTGTTTATGACCCAAATAAATGAACAGATGGGATCTATGGCTTCTTTGTTGTTGTTTTTTGTGTTGCTTTTTAGGCATAGGCATACAATACATGAGGTTAAACTGAACAGCACATTGTCAAAGATTTCAACTGGATTTACATAATCTTTATAGTAGTTTAAAATATATTTTCATCTGAAAATATCAACGATTTCATCTTAAAATAGCAACCTCTAGTGGTGCATCTACCTCACTAATATAGGAATCAATTATTCTGTAACAATTCAGTTTTTTTCAAGGTTTGGTTAGGGTTAGTCATCATATGGCTTCTAGGCCGCCTATAATATGAAGATGAATATGTGTTTTTAATATTTTCTCCAGTCGAAACTGCGAGTGCTAACCATGGGATGTCAGAGAAAGTCAGACTCTAAGACACAAAAGAAGCTAGGGTGGATCAAACACCCTCACACATCAAAGTGGCTTCACATTCAAACTGCAGAGTAATTCTCAGTGTCATGATTAAATTACACATGAAAACACACGCGCATGCACGGCATAAGAGCAAATTAATGTCATATGAAAGGGAAAATAGTATTCCAATAAAATTGAATGATGGTCTGTATGTTCCCATATCCAGAAATCTATCTTGAAGAAACTTGACGAAAGAAAAAAACTGAAAATAGAATATGAAATCTTTGGTCCAAGTGTTACTACAGAACTCAGACTAATAAGGATTATTAGTCTGAGGAGAAAAAGATCTCTCGAGCTAATTAAGCAGATAGTTGCAATCCCAGTCAACTTTTCAAAATCAGTGAGCTCTTGAAAGGATGTCAGGATGAAAACAAATACATATTTTCTTTGTTACCACTGATATTTAATCTTATCATATCTCAATTGTTCTCAATCCTGGTCCTCGGGATCCAGACTGCTGGTTTTCTATCCTATCAGCTAGTTAATTACAGTTAACTGCATTCACCTGGTGTCCCAGGTGTAAATCAGTCCCTGATTACATGGCTAGAATGAAAACCAGCAGGACTCTGAGTCCTGAAGACCAGGATTGAAAACCACTGAGATATTGATAAGATTAACTATATCAGTGGTCTCAAACCATGTGCCATGGAGGGCCGAGAGTCTGCAGATCTTCATTCCAACCAAAGTCTACACCGCATACCACTGATCAGCACACCTCCAACCAGACAGGAGAAACTAATCACTGTTTTAGCTTAATTTAGCCTAGCTTAGCTTTGGTTTGGGAAATAGAAAAATACATGATTCAAAATGATGTGTATTTGACCCCAGATGATAGCACAAGAAACTATTACTTAAAACACATATTTCCATTGTGGTCCTTGATGGAAGAAAGCAAGAATAACTTGACATAAAACACAAAACCCAATAAACACATGATGGAAATATCATAGGATATACAGTGCATGGCACTGCCTAAATTGTCCTAATAATGTCCACTTCTCAATTTGTAATGTTGTCACTTCCTTTATAAATGTTGGCAGGTTTTGATTTGCAGGGGAGACAGTTCCACAAACTGATACTAAAGAAGCAAAGCCTGCACAGATTTTCACATTGGGATCACGCAGGACTTAAAGTTTGCAGAGCAGTATTATAGAAATGTTGGCTATGAGCCAGAGCAATTTTAGATTTTAGATATCCAGGGGCATTCATAACTTTATACATATGATTAAGTTGAAGTTAAGTTTGTCTTGAGTTCTTATTTGATCAAATCTCAAAGTGCTACAGAGAAAAAGTTAAAAACAAGGTAAAACAGCTGGAGGAAGTTGTCTTACCTCAATTCAGATGCTGAGATTCGATGGGGCAGCAGAAGGACATGGGGCAGTTTTTCTGTATAACTGATTGTCGTCAGCATAGCAGGGGAATTACATCCCATGCTTCTTGATGACACAGCCGAGGGGGAGCATGTATACAATGAAGAGGACGGGGCCCAGGACTGGATTTGCAGCCTCCCAGTGAACCATACTCCATTCCACCAGAGAGGGAGGGCTGAAGCCATTTCTGCATAGAGCCAGAGAGTCAAATGTTGTTTCAGAGTCTAGCAGGGGCTAGAGAAGAGTAAATGCATAAATACTCTACACCAGTGATTCTCAACCTTTTTCATAGCAAGGACCCTAGTTTAGTCCGCATTAGAGCCACGGACTCCCATTTGATGAGATTTTGTCTCTCGGACCCAAATCTGAGAATATTTTTATTGTTAGATATGATTTTGTCCAGAATTCCTTGACTATCTGTATTGTAGGTAGAGAGATAACAGAGAAACTATGATCAAAACAGCCATTCTTCTACATTCTCTAATTGTGTTCACTTATTGTAAATGAAATAATACTTAAGTTTAACAATTCATCAATTTGCTGGGGGCCCCCCAAGGACCCCTGGTGGTCCCCGGACCCCACGTTGAGAACCACTGCTCTACACTAGTGTGCATGGCAAAAAGAGTCACACCCAAACAAACAAATGCACAGAGCCCGGCTCCTATAGTGGAGGCTGGTTGCTTTCTCAGGTCATATTCAAGGTTTACAATTCCCATAATGAAACTGGTTTTTTTTTAATACCTACAAAGCAAAGATGACATTTAATCCTAGGAACTCTCTATAGATGAGACCCCAGTTAAAGTTATTACCCTAAGCTAAAACTAAAACTAAGATGAAAACTAGGTGATAAACAACATTGTCATAAAATGACATAAAAATAAAAATTTGTCTGAGACTTTGTGGAAAACTAAAACTAAACTAAAACCTAAAACAAACTAAAATAAAATAAGAATATACATGAAATGTCTTTAGTTTAAAGAGAAATTGAAATGTTAAGAATATGCATGGATAATATCTAGTTCCTATATGATTTCCTTCTACTTTTTTCTACTTATTTTTAACACCCTCCCTCACATATGCTAAAAGGTAGCGGACAAAGGAATGAAGACAGTTGAAAGTATTGGGACACGACCGGCTGAAGACAGCAGGAAGTGTTTGGACACCGCCCAGTGAAAACCTACAGGCAGACCCCTTCTTTGTGATAGGTCTTACCTCTGATAAGATCTCCTCTTGAACCTAACCTTGTTGGGTCTGGTTGTGAAACAACATGGCAACCGCTGGGAAGGTAAGCATGCTGCCCTTTTGTTACATGGAATTACAGTAGAGTAATGTATTTCTGCTGCAAAGGTTTCAATGAATCTGAATGTGAAAACACTGGTGGGACCGTCAGGGTTTTTCTCCTGTTCGGTCCTGTGTTTACACAGAAGGAAGGAGTGTTTATAAGAGGGAGGATTATCTGGGCAGCAAAGAAGGGAACATAGAGAGAGAATATTAGTGATTGTGTAAGAACTGTTTAAAAATTCCACTGTTCCACCATGTTTACGCAATCTACGGGGGACAAAAAACAGGAAGAGTTGTCCGAGAGCTGTGTGACTCTTGGGAGACATTTGTCAAATACTAGACTATTTGCGTAAATGCTGTTTCAAAAAAGTCTTTATTGTTCCAACACATCTGTATAATCAAGGGAGGACAAAACCGGATAAATAATATGTCTCTTGGCGACATCTATCCAAAGTTCAGTTCACTTCAATGTCATATCCAGCCTGTTGAGAGATAAAGAACATGAATATTCTGTCATTGAATCCATTATCAAATGAAGTGCAGTTTCTCTTGACATTTTGAATTGAGTTGACAGCGAATTGATGAGTGTGTACTGTTGGTTTAATAAAACAGCTTTCCCATTGTTATGTCTACACATCAATCATCTGGCTCTTAGTGAATCATTTGTAGGACACTTTTTCACTTAACTTGACAAACATTCAAAGACTGCTTAACCTAACATTCCATTATCCCCCACCCTGAGGTTAATGGGTGCAACGTCAAGAGAGTTGTTATCTTGAGTAGTGCCTCACTACAATACACTACAGTTGTAAAGTTGTGGGATGCTGTGTTGTAGGTGATCCGATGCAGAGCTGCGGTGGCATGGGAGGCTGGGAAACCCCTGGTGATGGAGGAGGTGGAGGTGGCACCTCCTAAAGCTGGGGAGGTGCGCGTCAAGGTAATGGATCACAAAGGTTGGGGTGGGGCAAGGTGTGTTCGCTACTGACACTCCTTTTTACTGATTCGATAAGATTTGGTGGGTATCAGTCATAAAAAACTGGAGTGACCTCAGTGACACATCAGTGAGAGGGGAACTGCCTGAAGGCACATCAGAGGAAACTCTCAGGAGCCATTAGTGTGCAGAATGTGACTTGAAGGAGAAACAGTTACTAAATACATTACGAGAGGGAAGCACTTCTTAATTTAAATGAATACACGTAGTTTTTGGGAGATTGGTCCATTGGTCAACTTACCTGCTAAATGATGAGAACACAGACACCAAAATCATCCATGTGTCCCTGGTGAATGATTCACTTTATTAGCATACACTGTGTTGAGAGAATGTAGCAGAATCTCAAAAGTGAGAAACAAGTAAATTGTAGCAGCTGTACAGTTAAATGGTAAGTAACTGTAAGTAATATACAGCTAAAAATCACTGCACAGTGGATGAATGGTGGTTGTTCACCTGAAATAGTTCAAAAAATAAACCTACAAAAAAAGCTATATTGAGTTAATGATATTTCTTTTAAAATGTATTAATCTATAGGCTATATAATACAAAACACTAAAAACATTTTATTACTAAAAGGTTGGCCTTTTTACTTTGAATGATAGTGGCCTATTATTACTGGACATAGTTTATGCTAAAGTGTTAGCATGGAGTCTGCTATCACTCAACATAGTGTATGCTGTGTTAGCATGGAGCCTACTGTCACTTAACATAGTGTATGCTAAAGTGTTAGCATGGAGGACTGGAGCCAATGATCTACTGGGTAAGCTGATCAAGAGGACAATCTCTCAAACACTTGTGTATATCTTTAAAATTTAATATATGCATTGGTTTAGAATAGTCCAATATTTGTGAACATGAACAATTCTCTTCCAAACTAGATAAACACTTTGTGAGTCTGTGATATCATCAAGATATAAAATTTGGAGCTGCTCCTTAGGCAATAAACTGAAGACTGATTTTGTGGACCTGCAAACATATGTTTTTAGTTTTTATACACAAATGGGGAGCAGTGCTATCAGTTCTGAAACTGAAAATGTACCTTATTCCAGAAATTCCCTCTCACAGCCTTGAGACTGTCCTACACCACAAAAATGAATTCTAAACACTAGAAAGGCCAGGCCATGGACAATTGATGGCTGTTATGAATTTTAGAATTGAAAAAATCTCTGCTTTCAAAATGTCCCTCAAAGACTTTTCTTTGACCCAATTTCTGTACAAACCAGTGTTGGAAAGGAAACTGACAGCTTGTTGGCCTTCTCTTAGACCCCCAAAATCTGTTGGCCTTTCTGGTGTTAAACTGAGCATTACTGCCCTTTGAGGAATACTAATTTGTTGTTAAATATTTCTAGATCTTAAAACTGCATGATTTAAAACTTACATGTGAGTGTAAATGTATTCACCAAACTTGAAGTGGGTGTTAGGATGAATTATGCAGTAGTACAACAGCTGATAGAAACTCACAGACTCAGCAGTGGGATGTAATGTGGGTTTAGGACTGGGAATGGAAGACCAAGGCAGACATCCAGTCAGATTTCAGTTAGTAGCAATATAAAGATGGAGAAACCCTTGAACTCTTCAATAGCGGAGTGTTAACATGTCTTTACATGAGTGACAAAGATGGTCATTAGTGTTGAAAGGGATAACAGTGGAGGCAGAGATAGTCTAAACTCAGTTAACAGTTTAACAACAGATTGTGAGGTTTTCAATGGTGACCATTGCCTGAGAGATAACTGCAGCTCAGAATAGATAAATTACTGTAATCTATGGACTACTATATATACCCTACAGCATGTAATGACGTCAGTAAGGTGTACTGTGCACCTTTTAGATCATTTTTACAAGTTCCCGGTCACATTTTGTGATTACTAAGAGTTTCTTGATTTCACTTACATATTTACATTCTCAAGTGTACAACTCACTGTTGACTAGAGTTCCTAGAGACTAGTTCAGACTGTTTTGTTCAGAGTTTTTGAAAATCTACTTTAAATGCCAGAAACAAGAACAAAATCAGCACATTTGATGAAAATACCACTTTGTTATGAAAAGCTGCGCCACCATGATATAATATACTCTTTGAGGAAGAGCCTCATCTTTCCTGGTTCACCCCTTAGAAAAAAATAACACCAAACTACAGTCTGAGATATTCAAACCTTTCAAGGCAAGAATCACAAAGGACCCACATTTCAAGAGTCATGGTGTACTTTAATTCCAGTTCTTGGCCACTTCACGTGCAGTTCATAAAGTAATATGAATGTGCTAAATTAATGCCATATATGCTAAAATGATACATTTAAGGTGAATATTGCTATCAAAAGACAATTTAAATGAGAACTAATCACATTTGATTCCTGAACTGTTGAAACGTCCGTCTATTTTAGCTGATATTCATTCCTTGTCCACATGAAGTGAGCGCACCGATCATTTTAAATGGACTCGATATGGATCAGATCACAATCCTGTATTTCAGATTGTGGCCACAGGGATCTGCCACACTGACTCCTATACACTGAGTGGCTCGGACCCTGAGGGAGTTTTCCCCGTGGTGCTGGGCCACGAGGGAGCCGGCATCGTGGAGAGTGTTGGAGAGGGAGTCACCAAGTTCCAAGCAGGTAGGTTGACAGGACAATTAGTGCTCGCAGTGTAAATGTTCGCACCGGAATGGCTTTGAACAGAATATGCCATGTTTGTGTTTTCAGGAGACACGGTCATACCCTTGTACGTCCCGCAGTGTGGAGAGTGCAAGTTCTGCAAGAATCCCAAAACCAACCTGTGTCAAAAGATCAGGTAAATGTCCTGGGTTAAAGCTGAACTAGGTAACCTTGCATGTTGGCGGGTCCAAATGCCAGCAAGAGGTACGGGGTTTCGATTAATTGGGAAAATTAACAGCTGTGTGTCTTAATTAATCATGCACGCAATGTGAACCATCTCAAATTGCAAGGAAGCTTCTCTGTGCTTACCTTCATGAGAAGAACGCTCCAAGACAACTTGGGAAGAACATTCTCCACAAGGACTCAAGTATCGACTTGGCATTCTTGGTTTTGATAATCAGTCAGTATTTTTACATAAAAACCTTGCCTAGTGCAGCTTTAAGGTGCTTGGAACCCATTATGGGAGATCATACCACTGCCTCAGCCGGACAGTTGTTAGATCTTGTGCTTCTGTCTCCTGGTCTCCAGGCTGACCCAGGGCAAAGGCCTGATGCCAGATGGGACGACCCGTTTTTCCTGCAAGGGCAAGAGCCTTTTCCACTTCATGGGCTGCAGCACGTTCTCTGAGTACACCGTGGTCGCTGACATCTCTCTGGCCAAAGTGAACAAGATGGCTCCTCTAGACAAGGTGTGCCTGCTGGGTTGTGGCATCACCACCGGCTATGGAGCAGCTCTCAACACTGCCAAGGTCAGTTATCCGCTAAGATACCAATAATAGTGATTCTCTTCCATATGTATGGTACTGGTCATTGCAGTGTCAATGTTATCAGTGCTGTTCTTGTTAGACTTGCTTATTACACCCAAAGACATAATTCCTTTCACAGTTATGGTTTAAAAAACGATGGCAGAAATCCCAGATCCGGATCACCACTAAAATCAAATCAATTGTTCCTTGGCCCAAGGCCTATCTGTCCACCAAATTTCATGGAAATCTGTTTATATGTTTTTGAGTTACAGGCAAAAATGAGCGCCTTTCACACTTTCGATATTCCGTAAAGGTTAATCTGTCAGTTTCCCCCCTCAAGACCTAGTGAAATTCCCAGGAATCTTCCTTTGCAAATGGTTACGATGGTCTTGCGTAATACGCTTTCACATAGAGCGAGGGAACCAATCACAAGAGACTCTGGGGTGATGTATTTCATTCTCATGGCAGCATTTGTTTGGAGCAGAGAGCTGAAAGTTTGAAAACCGGCGAAGTGAGCAAATGTTTTGTTTTCAAAAATGTCTGGAAATTGGACGGACTCCAAGACAAGGGAGCTACTAACTGCCCAAGCAGAGGATGAGAACAGGCAGCCACAGGAGGTCCTCATTCACCATTTTCTGCCAATCCGCCAATACCAAGTGACGTCTTCCATTGCGTTCCATAAAGGCCAGATGTTGAGGATGTTGCCTGCCTGCCTGATGACCTGAGGGCTTCACAATCTGTCAACATGTTTAAAACGAATCTAATACCTGTTGAGCCTAATTTTTACATAAGGTCCTAACATCCACATAATCATTGTTTTACGTTGTAATTTATCTCTTTCACATTGTGTTTTCATTTTCTTATTTATTGGAATTTTGTTATATAAATACAGAAAGTGCGATTTATTGTGTATTATCCAGGATTCTGTATGTGAGCAGCAGAGTTCTGCCGACCTGTAACTGTGTCTCGCCTTGCTCGGCCCCTCAGGTGGAGGCGGGGTCAACCTGTGCGGTGTTTGGTCTCGGAGCGCTGGGCCTGGCAGCGATCATGGGCTGCAAGGCGGCCGGGGCAGCCAGGATCATCGGCGTCGATCTCAACCCTGACAAGTTTAAAACCGCTCGAGAGTTTGGAGCCACCGACACGGTGAACCCCAAGGACCACAGCAAGCCCATCCAGGAGGTTCTGGTAGAGATGACAGATGGAGGGGTGGACTACTCCTTTGAGTGTGTGGGCAATGTGGGGATCATGGTGAGATGAATTATTATCAAGAGTGGAAGATTACGATGACACAGATAATGTAATCTCACATTGTTGACCAGCTCTGTACTTAAAATAATTAATCCGTGGATATGAAAAAAATTTAAATGGACCACACAGAACATGATCATCTTTAAAGGTATTTTTTAGCTGATTGTCATCCGGTACAGTGGTTCTTAACCATGTGGCCTCATGACCCAAGAGTGTTTGGTTGGAATGAAAATGCAGACTCTTGGGTCATGATTAGGGTTAGGGTTAGGCCGATATCCAATATTTAATATAATATAATATTTTATCCAATATTTAATATCTTTGGTCTTTTTGTGGCAGAGGGCAGCACTGGAGGCCTGCCATAAGGGATGGGGTACCAGCGTCATCATCGGCGTGGCGGCAGCCGGACAGGAGATCTCCACCCGGCCCTTCCAGCTGGTGACAGGACGCACGTGGAAAGGCACTGCCTTCGGAGGTACATTTCAGTAGAAGGAGTTCGTCTTTAGAATTCCTCATAGTCTGACAGTTCATCAGACAAGTGATTCCCATGACGTTCAAATCTCCCCATTAGTTAGATTTTAGCGTTTTCTCATGTCACTTTGTGAATAATGTGCCATCAATAATTTAGTATTGATAGTCACAGATTATAATTCTAAGAAGCAAACAAATCAGTATTCCGCAAAATGCTTAATGATTCCGGCTCGATGCCAAACCATTAAATATGCATTGAAGTCAACCGTCAAAAATGTATAGGCATAGGTAGAGATTTGGGGGGGAGACATGTCCGCCTCAATATTAGAAAGATGAATTATCCCCACCAATTATTTCTACCTCAAACTCATAGACTGTATTTTTACTCTCTCTGTTTGAGAAGCACAGTTGAGTTTTACTAAGCACATCTTGCATAAACACCCCTTTCCCTTTAAAGTAAAGGAGGGGGTTAAAGGGCTTCAGTTTAGCAATGTCTTTCAGTATTTCACATTGAGCTATCTTTTGTTTCAATCTTTCTGATGAAATGAGGGGAAACGGAGTTGCATTTAGTATCCACCATGCCCCCAGTATATCAGTGTGATTCTCTTCCCAGAGTTTGATGTTCCTCCAAAGAATGAAACCTATAGGCAACAAAGAGAAAAGGTAACACTTTCTATGAAGCCTGTGTCTATAATACATTATAATCATACTTATAACACATTATAATGCCATCATAATGCATTATAAGTATAGTTATAATCATGCATAGACAGTTATAATGTTTTATAACATTACTCATAATCTGTTATAAAGCTTTTTCATTTAAGTGGTAATGAAAAAGCTTTATAACAGATTGTAAGTAATGTGTTTATAATGTTATAAAACATTATAACTGTCTATGCATGATTATAACTATACTTATAATGCATTATGATGGCATTATAATGTGTTAAAAGTATGATTATAATGTATTATAGACACTGGCTTCATAGAAAGTGTTGCCGAAAAAATCAACTCGTCTTTCTCTCTCCGTTCCTGAAAAGTTACCTTGTGGCAGATGAAAGGTTTCTTGCAATACCCCCAATGAAATGAGGTCACTTAAAAGTCTGCACTTTTCCCAGGATACAAGAGTATCGACAGCGTCCCCAAACTGGTGGAGGAGTACATGAACAAGAGGCTGAAGGTGGACGAGTTTGTGACGCACACGCTCCCCTTTGAAAAGATCATTGACGGTTTTGATCTCATGCACGCCGGGAAATGGTAAGCCTCGCTTTCAGATGCATTCGGAGCCGTTTGTTATGTTAATGTGCGTAGCCTTCTCGTGTCCCACCGAGTGGTGTCTGTCAAAGGCTGCGTGCGTCACCGCTGCCCTCTGTTGAGGACAAAACCGAGATGTGTCGAGTGGTGTAACACAGGGCTTTATAATGCGCCCCCCTGAGAGGCTGCACGTCCTTCAAAGACGAGCAGTATGTGTGTCAGTATTATATTTTAGGCCTGAGAAGTGCCACATCCATAACGTCACGTCTCATTTGCCTCATCCAGCATTCGCGTCGTCCTCAACTTCTAGACGCAGAGCTGAGAGAAGCGCAGAAAGCCATGACGTCACTCCGCCCAGTTCAATAAATAATCTTTCAATTCCCTGTTTGAGTCAATTTTATTTGCACAATGCACAGTCAGACATCTCTTTGATCAGTGTTTCCCCCCTGCAGGAACATATTATACATAGAACATTGTGAGAAGGGGAAAAAAAAAAAAGAGGAACCAAAACAAAATTATTCAGAGCGAAAAATATTCTTTGATCTGGACTGAATGAATAATACAATACTAGTACTCGAGAAACAGCCACAAACAACCAAACAGCATCAGCGTCGGCAAGTTCTTAATCAGCGAGGATCGCAGATTGATTGGTTTTTAACGAGCAGCACAGACATCGAGGCCTCATGAAGATGTGGAAAAGCACGGTGAAGACATTAATTCCTGTTGAGACACTGCAGATTAGGCCTAGCCTGTTTATACATTTGCAAAAAAGAATCCTTTGATGGTTCTCCCTGAAGGCTCTGAGCACAAGGCTGGTTTTAATCTTTTATGTAGGAAAATGGTCTGACCTGGTCAAAAGGGTAGAGACACGGAGCTATTTTTTGATAAGGATGACGTACAAAACGCACCTTTTTATGGAAATTTTAGTTTATCCAGGTTGGGGTCAATTAAGATTCAATTCCAACTAGTACAAATGCTGACTCAAACTGCAACTGACGAGAGAAATCAGTCTCGATTCTCTCACAGACTGGATATAACAGCCTTGGATAAAGGCTTTTAACTTTTGAAGAAAATCCACTTCCCGAACTGAATTTTAAGTGAAAGTTAAAACACGCCAACAGCCATGTTCAGCTCAGTTCATGCCCTTCTGTGGAAACCAAACTACACAAAACACTTTTAATGTTCAATATTTCTAGTATCACTGATGTGATGTCTGTGAGGCAAAAACAGATCAAGGACTCTGGTGCGGGGATGAAAAAGACCCAAATAAAATATTGAAATGAATGGCTTAAATGAATGTGGGTCCATTTAGCTTGATGGGATTAATTAACCACAAAAACAACACACAATTTACAATTCAAATTTGTACTCACCCCATCAATGTACTACCCTGGTCCTAGACTATAAGTGAGTCTGGGAAGCTACTTTGATATAACCGACAAAGCATTTAGTCAGTCAGTACTGATTAATTTTAACTATTAAAAAAGAGAGTGCTCCAATAAGCAGAAATCAACTGACTGACTAAATGCTTTATAAGCTGCATCAAAGTTTTGAACCAGCATATCCAGGCAAGTTTGTGAATATCACTCATCTGTGTGACTGCCTCCACTATCACTTTGTGAATTCTAATTATTCACCAATTAATTCAGTCACACCAGTCTAACTTGTAGTGAATAAAACTGGATCAAAATCATATCTGTCCTTGCTAGGCCACGCTGGAAAAGTTCATCTTGTTAGGCTGTCAGTGTACTCCACTGAAACCAAATAGGCAACAAGCCTGATAGGCACCTGGGTTACAATATCCAATAATGAAAGGCTGATGAATTAAACCACACTGGGATTTAGATCACCAAACTGTCTGAGTACAAACTCACCCACGCAGCGCTACAGAAGAGTCATTTATTACTCCATAAGAAGAAATAAAAAGATGGCAGAGAAACTAATCACATTAGTCCTCTGAAAATGTAGAAATATTGAATGTTGCTCATACCAGAAAATCCCCATATCAAAGTAAATAGTGACTGACTGGATTGAGAAAACATCGGTTACGTGCCTCGAGATATCCGGCAAAGCTTAAATCCTAAATTCACACATTAAGGCTCAATACGCTACACCAGGGCTATTTGAAACATGACACCGAAAGGGGATTCCTCAAAGCAGGATTAACAAGTTCAGCACTTGAATGACTTTGGGCTCAATGTCATTCTCGTTTTGGATATCTACAGAGGCTTTTGTAGTTGCGTCACAAATCTCATAGCAACAATAGCTGACGCCATCTTGGAGGTCGACTGAAGAATTGGCTGTGCGGAAATTATGGCTGAATATATAACAACCAGAAAGAAAGATACCTGAAAAACATTTGTGGTGTGAGTGTAGGTCCATTCAGTAAGTAAAAGTGAATAGTCCGATATGGTAATTTGTTTTCAGTAGGTTACTCTTGTCTTTAGCTCTAATCTCTACTCCAAAACACTGAGTTGTAGCTTGAGAAGTTAACTTGAACAAACTGTTGGTTTTTGGCTTTGCTACCTAGCTAGCTAGCCAACTAGCCAGCAGACTAATTTAGCAAACCAGTTTATGTTAATGTATCATGTGACTACTAGCCCTTAATGCTAGCTTCTACTGGTCATATTAGCTAATTTGCAAATCAAATGTGTGAAGACAATGATGTTAGCTAACCAGATACTATGCTTAGCCAAGATCTGAGGACTTCCAATATGGCTGCCAGAGGGTGCTTTAAAAGCCAAAACTTCAATCAAGTTGACTTATTGGGAGTGTATGGTAGTCAGCTGTAGTTTTCTTGATTTTAAGAAAATCAATGCCAGTTGCTGAGGTTGTGCGACTTGTTGAGCCTGTTTCCTGGAACCCCCCGCCCCCTATCATTTGTAGTACAGCTGGTTCTCTTCAGTTCATCTCTGGTCAATTCATGAGTCTGATTAAGCTAGCAGAGAGGGGTGAGAGAAAAGAAGCAACGCAACATGTGCTAGTCAAATTAGCCCTGAGCTCCACACTCTTGACAACAACTAGCCAGCCAGTAAGAGCTCTGGGTGACATAGCCCCAGGGGTCAGAGGTCAAAGCAGGCACCTGATGTCTAGTCCAACACCTCAACAGTCAAACCAAATCAGGTCCTAAGTCAAACCTCTGGGACTGAGCCAAACCCAATTTCATAAATACTTTCATTTTCCTTCAGAGAATACAGTTTTCACTAATAAAACAATCCACAGTTGATATAAGACACATTCAAGTACTTCCATTACATTTGAGCAACCAATATTTAATTGAAAGAACAATGAGAGCCACAGGTGCCTCTTGTTTGAGGTGTGTGTGTGTGTGTGTGTGTGTGTGTGTGCGTGTGTGTGTGTGTGTGTGCGTGTGTGTGTGTGTGTGTGAGATCCAAAGGTTGGGGGGGTTGTCATAGTGTCTGGTGAGTCCAGTCCTCGGTGCGATCCGGCCCAGCCTACATTTCGGTGATGAAATGGGCGCGGCCGTTGTCCTCCAGGCGGCGGGTGAGGATCTCGCAGCCGGTCTCCGTCACCAGCAGGGTGTGTTCGAACTGAGCCGAGCGCTTCCCGTCTCTGGTCACCGCCGTCCAGCCGTCCGGCCACGTCTCGTCTTGCCAGCCACCTGAGACGACACGCAGCGGCGTTGGCTTACACACCATCAATTAAACAGAGCAGTGTAAAGAAACACTCCCAAGTCTGCCATCCCTTCACTGGTAACCGGTTAGGTTTACAATTGATTTCAAGATTGTGCGGATCACTTTTAAAGTTACAAGCAATTTCACAGACCTTTTAACCCCCTATGAGCCAGTGTGCAGCCTCAGATCCTCGTTCTAAAGTCTAGGCTGAAGACTAAAGGAGACCAGGCTTTTGGCTCTGAATCACCTGCCTGAGGAGCTTAGACTAGCAGAATCACTATCATCAATTAAATCACTTCTTAAACTTATTTTTATAGGCTTGCTTTAATGTGATGTCTTTTATCCTTTTCTTTTTTTAATATTATTTTTAACCCTCTATTCTCATCTTTTTTATCTTGTGGTGCCATTACTTGTTTTAATATATTTCAGAAGCATGATGTTTGCTTTTTTGTGAACTGTTTTAAATAGGGCTACAAAATGAAGATGATGATGCCAATTATCATTACTGGTACATACAAAGGCAGTTACACTTACCTTCACATATCATGGGCTCAATGGTGAACACATGGCCAGGCTTCATAACTCCAACTGCTTTGTTTTCTGGTAAAATGAAATCAATCAAGCAATCAAGAAAAGAATTTCAACAGCAACTTCCAGAGATTTGAAAAAACCGACCCCGGAGGGTATGTGGCTACTCACTGGCATAGTGTGGCACATTGGGAGCAGTGTGGAACAGTCTGTGGATGCCGTGGCCACAGTAGCTCCGTACCACAGAGAAGCCGTTGGCCTGAGCATGCTTCTGGATGATGTTGCCTAGCTCTCTGTAGCGAATGCCAGGCTTCACTGTAAGACAGACGAAAGACCAGTGGGTAAAGAAGAAAGCATGAAGGTAACAAGGCTTGGACAGAAGAAATTACAGTAGCTCGATAAGCCATCTTAACCATTTAAAGTACAGTTACACAGATATATCAGTTTGCCGATATATTGGGCCAAAATTGGCCTTTTATTACAAATCTGATATCATCCAGTCAATGTCATCCACCTCCAATATGGATATGATGCAGTTTGTTTGATTACATATTTATAGTAGAAATGGTTTATTATCATTATTATTATGGGTTTTAATTAGGACTTTTAGTGTCCGATGGTCTTAATGTTGTTTCAGTGACTTTTCCAAGAAAATTCAGAGGGAAAACTGATTGTTTTGGCATGAAAATGGTCAATTACTACTGTAAAATGTCATTAATCACATACAGTATTACTTTAGGAAGTTAGAGTTGTGGTGATCATACAAGTTGGACAGGAAACACCTGTAACCCGGCTGCCATACACTGTACATCAACTTTCTATGACTGGAAAGTCTCACATCTGCAGATCCAATAGAGCAAAAGGCATCACCAGAACAGTTGAAGTGACAGTACAAACATACAAAAGCAATGCGCCAGAGAGGTCGGGTTACCAGAACGTCCACACTAGCGTAGCATTCGTTTGAAAGCCGTGTAGGACAGCGTTCTGTGTGGGCGCATTATCAGGAAAATGAAGCCTCTGCTCCTACCAGAGTCGATGGCTTGCATAAGGCATTCATAGGTGGTCTGGACCAGCTTCTTGGCTCCTTCTTCCACCTCGCCGACAAAGAAGGTCTCATTGAGGTCTCCGTGGAAACCGTTGTGGTAGACGGTGATGTCCACTGCGGAAGAGAGTGAAAGGGTGAATGTGCAAGAGTCATTCTGTTACATGACTTCAACTGGAAATCTCAAATATCGATATATGATTAATCTGCCGAAAAAATATGTTTGTCTGTATGCAGTAGGTGAAGAGGTAACCTATGTCGAGCCTTTGTTCATTTTTAATGAATTCACAGGTCATCAAGCCATTTGTAAGACCATAGTAAATATTCCCATTTAAAATTACAGATGAAATTCCAATTGTTAGCAGGCAATTGGGCACCTTGCACACAGCACACTCAAGCAGAAATACAGACAACGGAGGACCTGACTAGCGAAGCCCCATTGGTAAAGGCTAATGAAACGATTTGTCTTGTCGGACCACGCTGCGAGAGAAGAGTTGTTGGCAAGTACTCCATCAGATGCTCTGAGGGGAGTGGCTGTTGGAAGGCATCTCCCTCCCAGAAATATTCATGAAGGGGCTAAAATTGGCCAAACTCCTGCCGACTCCATTTCTGGATGCTAATACAACCATTTGTCATGTAGGGCCAGTCTCTTCCACTCTCTTTAATAAAACATTTCTCCACATCCAAACTTAGCATGGCTGTTCTTAGGGACTTTGGCAGAAGTATAGGGCCCACTCTTGGGTTTGCTAGAGTAAAATATTTACTAATCAAAAAAGCAGAAGAATATACAGAACTGCCAAAAAATGGTAAAAAAAAAATCAAACAAAAAAATTGCTACTACCAAAACTATTCTTGAGGTCATGTCAGACACTTGTCATGCAAGAAACAAACATACATGGTGGAACAAAACAGGCCTAATCTATTGTGGAGGAAGCACATGATAACCAACTACTGAGGTGATCTAAATTCATTCTCTGCCAACACTTCGAAACATAAAACAGCAAGTACATTGGTTATTGTCTACAATTTATCTCATAATGGCTAAAAATACGAGCGATGAAATAGATTTATCAGGGAGTTGAAGTACACTGACGGTGGCTAATGGGAAGCAAATCACCGTAATGTGTCATCTCTGTGCCATAACAATCAGTCAAGAAGCAGTGAAAGATAATTATCTCATTCACCAAAAAAGGCCATGACTTCCGCTAACATTTCAGGAAAAAAACAAAGACCCAAGACATGACAACAAGCCTGTTGCTGCGCATAGCAAGACTTCAGTTATGCTGATACTTTTCTAACTTTACTTAGAAAATGTAACATCTGAAATATGCTTAAACTTTATATAAATTAACTGGAATACGCAAGTATTTTCCTGCAAACCCTTAATATTTTCCAAAATTATTTCTTTCTCAAGCCAAGCTGGTTGCTCAGAGCCAAAATTCCTCAACTATGAGATGATAGTATATACCAGAGACACCTTTCTTCCATCTATTTGCATATTCCAAATCTAAAATTATTCAACGTTTGCGTGTGAAGTGTTGATGCTGATAGCTCTACAGTGTGCAGTGCTGTGAGCGTACCGTTGAGGATGTCCCCATCCTGCAGCGGTCTTCTGTCCGGGATGCCGTGGCAGATGACTTCGTTGACAGACGTGCAGCAGGATTTGGGGAAGTTGTAGTAGTTGAGAGGGGAGGGGTAGCAGTTCCTCGCTGTACAAGCCTGGACAGAGAAAGCAGGTCGGCGATGAAGAGGGGAGCAACAAGTTAGCAAGAAAAAAAAAACACATAGGTGAATGAACGACACATAGGTGAATGAACGAATGAAATCTAAGGACATGTGTGTGCATGTGTCCGTGTGTGTGTGTACCAGATGCACGGTGTGGTCAATTTCTTCAGTGGTGACACCAGGTTTCACCATCATAGCTGCAATGTCCAGGACTTCTCGCGCCAGCTACAAATAACACACTTGTCAAAAATAAAGTTGCATTTCGTGGAAAACAGCAAAGAATCTTAGAGAACGTTCTCACTTTCAAACAGCAAACCAACTAAACTTGACCATAAGAAGGCGACGCTGACCTTGCACACCACTCTCAAGCCTTCGATGTCCTCGGGAGAGAGGATCTTGATCTGCGACGTCCCCTTCAAAGATTGCTCCGACTCAGACATCCCTGTGGGGAGGAAACAAGGACAGACGACATCCAGTGGAATCATTCAAATGTCAATACTCAATGACGTTGCTAAACTGACTCACATTGGGCCTTGGAAAACATCTGTCGTCATCCGTCAGTCTTCAGACATGGCCTCACCTTTGACTGTCACAGCTGAATTAATTAATACTCTCCCAATCAAGTGTCTTTACTTCACAAGCTACAACTCAATCATCTGGTCGCGAGGTGGCAAAAAGCATCTCGACATCCTTGCAACATGAGTCAGTCCCTCCAGGGATTGGCCTGAAATGTTTTTTTTTTAAGTGTGCATGCCTGAATGTCTTTATGACTTTGCAGCAATGTATGTTCCACAATACTGAGTCTTTGTGGGACCAGATGCAACATACTAAAAGGGGTGGAGACACACTGCAAGAATCCTTAAATGAATTAAGCACCATGCTGGCCATTCAAACCCAATTTTCTTAAGTAAGAGGAGTCGAGTGTGTATCCACCCTTAAAGTTAACCGTTACCTGCTGTGGTGTCTGACCCCTGGCAGCTTCATCAGATCACAATGCCCCCAAATAGATGTGCACTCTTGGATGAACACAGACAAATAGACGCCTTTCATAGAGCAAACGGCCATTTGCAGCAAAAAGCTCAGTGCTTAAAACCTAGGGAATAATGTGAAGGCCTGTTCCTAAATCTTGAGCTGCTCCAATGACAATACATGAGAGACTCACAAGCGACTTGTTAAAAGGGATAAAGGCAAACTGCATTTTGGTATCCAAATGGGAATGGGCAGTATTTTGCAGCAGTGCTTTGAATGTAACCAAAAACCCAGGAAAACTGTGAAAGTGATCCTGCCCAGGAAAACATCCTGGGCATGATCATCTTTTCTGAATGTATAATTTTCAGTTGAGCCGACCTCAGTATCATATTATAGATTAAGGGATCAGTCAGACTTTGCTATGGTAGCCTATGTTCACCTACAAAAAATATGTTCAGCTCGACTTGAATCAAGAGCATTTCAAAATACATTGGAAATACATTGGGGTATTGACAAATTTTTTTGCTAAAATGTGCTAAAATATAGATATAACATAAGATATAACATTCAAATATGAATCTACATTTTTAGAATTTTTTTTTTACAGTTAAACTCCTATTTCATTTGAACTAAATTACCTCAAGGACACCCTGTGTTATTCAGACTTCCTCTCCAAGCTGTAGTTCCTTCACATATTTCAGTGGGGCTTTACATTGGAAGTAGATACCAATTTACATGAATTCTAATTTATGACACATTTGTAACAGCTACATGGCTCAGACTTCATGCTGAGCTTTCATTACGTATTAATGTAATATTGTCATTTTTGACATCAGTGGAATGGTGGGTTAATTGAGTGGAAGTTCTTAAAAGGTCCTCCTGACAAGGGTCCTGAGATTTGAAATTCCAGGAACGGAACTTGAACACATATTCAGCACTGCACTCAAGCATTCTGAGGTGAATACACACTAAATCCCACTGAGATGTATTGAAGAGACCTAATCAAACTCCTAGTGCCAACCTTTAAATGAAGTCTGAGTAACACAAAATGTGAATTTCTTTGCAGTAACAAATACATTTGCAAACAAAAAACACAGTAACCATCCTGGATCATAGAGTGATAATGATGGCATCATTACAAAAACAAATTCCTACGCACAAACTACATCTAAAAGTGTCTAAAAGCGTCCTGCGGTACTAGAGAGCAGGGACTAGCAGGGACTACACTATAGCATCAAACCTGGCTAGAGGCAGACTAACTAGACTCACACTGTCGACTCAGGAGAAGAGGGCAAGATTGTTACTAGCATTGTATTTGGACAGCAGAAGCAGCACAGGCGCCAGTGCAGTCCATCAGTGCTTAGCACTGATTAAGTCAACTCAAATTTCAATTATTTAATAACCAAGAACATAACATGCAGTTCAGTTGTTATTGGACTGAAAAGCTTAAATGAGACAATTTTTGAAATGCCTGTTGGCCAAAGCATTGGAGCCATCAACATTTCACTCATCTATAATTTATTAACACGACAAGATGATTGCTGGACGAACATGAACAGTTGCCTAGCAACATGGACTTTAGACAGGTTTGTGTGGCAATAGTCAAAAATAGCCCTCCTTTACTACCAACGAGTCTACAGTGTGAGAGCACCAATCAATTTGGCTTACTTACACTCTGATTCTGCTGCTCAGAAAAGAATAGACAGGAGTGAGAAAATCAAAGTGTGCACAACATGATGTCTTTGTAGCATTGAGGTTCACCTCATGTGTATTATAATGGCAATAATCAACCATAAAAAAAAACAAAAAAACACTTGATTTGGCGAAGGCTTGACAACAGCGGTATGGTGGGAGCAATTAGCCTGTAGTGACACAATCTTTCTTTATTCTCTGCATGTGCATCACAGGACAATGAAAGGAGACTGTAACCATGACTACCTGGATATGGTCATACGCAGTCAGACGATAAGGATGTGGAGGTTGCCATGTAAATGAACCAGGTTACAATTAAGGTCTGTTAATTAACACAAAAATAGCAGACGGATGGTATGACCACAATATGGCAGTAATTGTGCAGTAAGACACTGCGGGACTGTTCAACAGACCAAAATCAATATTCCAGTCCAGGGTTAAAATATCCCTACACTAGACTTGAACCAGCTTTTAGAGAAATGTACAGGAGTGTATATTACTCATTGGAAACTTTTTTGAATTAATGTAAGACCTTGTTTATTCTGTGAAAAGAAAAATTTGATTTAGTCCAGCCTAACACTAGAAAGGTCAATGAATTTTTAGGGACCCAACAAGCTGCCAAATGACAACTAGCCATTTCACATAACCCTCTCCTACCATGCACACAAAAACCGGTGGCAGGACAGTCGACGACATCCATGCATTGTTCAAATTACAAACATTTTTTTTGTTAAATATTGGTTCAAATACATGAATAAATTTGCAGACTGTGTGTTTGGATGTCATATCATATTTCTGTTGTTTACCATGTTTACTTTTCAGAACAAAGTAATGATAAAAAAGATGGTGAATTGCACCATGGAATAAGTGTGTTTACCTAGGCTAAATGAAAAATGAACAGAAATAACAGAGCTGCGTTTGAGAATTTATTAATAATAAGTAGCCTAATTAGTGCTGAAATAATCCGCTTTCAAATGCAAGGGAAAAAACACTGCAGTTTCAATTTCATAAGTCTTATTCTTCTGTCCATTTTCTGAGTCTTTAGCAGTGTGCACAGTGATGTAACATGGGTCTCGGTCTGCTTGGAGGACAGAGAAGTGTCTTGGGTATGCAAATATTCCTGGCTGTCGTGAAACTTGTCACACCGACTGATCTGCGTATTCATGCACTGTTAATTTAAGATGTCCAGAATGTTGTAACACTCTGGCACAGGCCTTCAACAGGCGGCAGCTCTCAATGTGTACTTGTGCGTTATCAAATCCATGACAATCCAATGGCACCAACTGTTGTAGTAATGAACAGTATCAGATCATTTATATAGGGTGTCATCAACTTCCACTATAGGATGCATGGTGCTGAGGATGCACACTCTTTTCTTACGTTTGCTCGGGTAGATTTTGAGCGTTATTCTCTCAGTTCATCACCGTGAGGCTGAATCATGAAGCAGACTTCTGTTTGTGTGCACCGGGTGGCAATTATTTTTGCTGCTTGTTCACTGTTCCCAATACAAGATAATTCTCCTTGGATTCATTCACATCAATACTGGGAGGCTAACTGCCAAAATGATGGACCACTAGCTATGCTCATCAACAGATTTGATTGCAAGGGGGGAAGTAGGGTGTTTTCACAATCAGGGTCGTTGTACACCAAAGATTTTTAGAGGGCACAAATTCACAAAAATAGGTTGAAATGGAAATTAATAGAGAATACAGATAATAAAGCCACAAATGAAAGGAGTCTACCAGCCAGGAAATAGCTGCATTTTCAAATACGACAAAAATGATGCACCATGAATAAAATACTGGAACTGTGCTGACTTCAGATAACAGTGTGCCTATAATATGTGAAAATCATTATTACACACTTATCTTTCTGATCTTTACCTCTTGCTTCAGATACATCTGGAATAGTTTCTGATTGTCATACTGTTGTAGCCTGATCCTCACCATCACTAGATTGACCTGAAATGGTCATATGGATGAGGAAGTGTCCATATGGATATTCATTTTAAATAATCAATCAATCTTCCCTACGCTAACCTCTTGCACTTCCAACCTCCTGACTGGTGACTGTAGGCGCTGTAGGAGGACACTGGAGATTCCCAATGGAATTCAGGGTTTTGGTAACTATAACCTGTGAAGTTGGTGGTAAACCATCAGCTGCACTACCAAAAAAGGATTGCCATGGTTATCTTGTGTCAATATCAAATGGGCTGCTATCAACTGGTAGCTTTCATGTTATTCACTAACTGCACACAGTGAGTAGGAAGTGCATAACAGCGCTGCCAAAGCAATCAAGCCGTGTTTCACTTGTACTGGTCATGCATATGCAAATTATGATTTTGAGAACATTTTTGTGTGGATATAAACAATTTCTAGCTAAAGTCTTGCACACTATGTTGCATTTGAGGTTGTGTCCGAGTCACTGATGCCATGCGCTACATTCAGAACCCTGGACAGCTCTCAGTCAGATATGCCATAAGGGCCGATATCATTTATCACATAACTCAGCAATGAGTCACAGTAATTAGGGGCCGGCAGCAGAGCTGGCCGGCCCCGCTTGTTTTTCTATGTTATCTTCTTCTTACCAAAACTGTCTTCCCATGAATGAAAATGCACCAAATTTTGCACACAGGTCCAGTCCCATACCAAACGACACCCACTACATTTTGGAATAGTACTCATGGTGGCGCTACAGCAATCAATCAAAATATAAAATTTTAAAAACCTGCAATAAATCAGTGGTACATCCTGCAGACCTTTTCACAACGACTCTGTCAATGTGTCACAAAACTTTTCTTCACTGGAGCCTGTAGACAATTTTGAGTGTATTCACTGTTTTTTTTCCCCAAAAACTGTAAAACTAACCTAACTCCTCCCACATTTTATGTTCAATTGACACCAAACTACCTACCTAAACACAGAATCTTCAGACTGTCCGCAACAATCAATTCACACAGATTTTTGAAAATTGAGCCCACAGTGCATCAAACTGTAAATGGTACTGTAAACAGCCACTGCAAATACTCACTGAATAAATCTCCAACGTTCATGAAAATAAAGTAAAAAAAATGTGCCGTCATGGTAGATCTAGTATGTACAAATGAATCTTTGACAATATTGTGAATTCTGCTCTCATGTTCGCTATTGTAGTCAATAGAAAATACAGCATCTTTAAACATCAGTTTTTCACTTAAGGAGCATTCAATCTTTGTAAAAATAAGGAGCACAGTGCAGTTTTGGGTGTTTGTGCAGCAGCTTGATTCGTGAATAGGTAGGATTCCATTTTCTACACTGTTAGCTCGGGCAACTTGGCAGCAAAGAGCTCCACAGTGTGCAGATAAAAAACTTTCTTTGTAAAACCACCCCCACGTGTTTGTATCTTCTTTGAGTAGCAGATTTCTATAAGCCACTTCAAACGGCGACAACTGGATGTCCTTAAACTGGCAGTCATCGTCAATGAGCTCAGCGCCAAAAGACTTACCTTGCCCTGTTGCCGAGACAGCGAATGACCTTGTGTCGAAGTGGTCAACTGTTATGTGTTTTTGTGAATGTGTTTATTCAGTTATTCAGATTTTTTCCACACACAAAAGGCGGGATTATTTCAATGGAGACATAGTCTTTAAATGCTCAAGAAAATCACATTTTTTACATTTTAAATTACAGCTTAAGTCCTCCCACGCAAGAAAAAAAGAACACGTAACATGTTCAGAAAGTGAGTTTTAGAGAAGATGGTTAAACTACCCAACTAGTGACCTTACTGATGAAGGATAAACATCAACTGAAAATGTGTTTGTGTGAAGGAAGAGTGGTTACCTCGCGGATGATCAGCATAGTCAGGTCTTTGGATGTCACCGGGCACAGGCCTCATGGGAGTCTACACCAGGAGCCAATGAGAGGGCAGAAAGGTTACATGGAATTCACACACATCAGCCTAACCATATGACAACAGCTGAGGCAAGCCAGAATTTTTATGACCTTAGCGGCATCTAATTGACACAAAAGCAATGGGCAACATGAGAATCAACAGCATTCAACGATTTAGGTGCACACAGTTTACCTATTGGTTTTGGCAAATGGCAAGAATCCAGAATCCTGCCCAACTGTAACATAATCACCTTCCAGGGGCCAAAGACAGCTTAACACAATCCACTAGTCTGATCCAATCATACAAATAAGAGGTGCACTGATAGTACCTGTAGTATCAGGATTGGCACCGATTCAGCTCCAAAGTACGCGTACTCAGATTGGCAAATAAATCTGTCCCTATATCGATTTTAGTCACATGCTCTTTGGGACAACGTTACTTTGGCAGGAGGAGCAAGTTTCTCCTGAAGTGAGAAAACTGTAACACTGCTATTTGTAAAGTGCCATTCTGTTTTATTAGGCGTAACCTACCAAACTGTTCTCTTATCTCTGAACAATTCTGAATAAGCTGTTTGAGTCCATCAATAAGCTGTATTTGAGAAGCTATCATCTAGCCTATGTTATGTAGACAATTCTCTATTATGTTAGCACCATTTTTTTTTTTTTTGATTGAGGATTGTTATACAATGTTCAGTGTATCATTTGATGAAATAAATATATAAATGCAACTGAAGCACTGTGATCCTGTAATTATAATTAGCCACTACTCGGTGACATGACAATGTAAATTGAGTAGGACTTGGATCGGTACACATATCTGCCAATCATCTTGATGAAGAACTCAGTACTCATATCAGTTTTCAAAAATTGCTGTCAGTGCAACTCTAATATAAAGCAAGCCTATACACTGCAGTTGAATCCACAATGTATAATATCCTCATAAATTGGAAAGTTAATCTTTATGCTTACTTGTGATATGTCTATTACTTTACATTACCTGAACCATAAATCATGGATGGGATGATGAGTGAAATGACATTCGTTAACAACCAAGGGCTTACCAGCGGGTAGTAAGGGCGTAGTTTCCCTGTGTAGCGGTAGCCCGGCCATGGGTCTGTGTTGGTGTCCTTCTCCACACAGTTCTTAGGCTCATTCTGGCTCTTGTCCTCCTCTAATGAAACACAACACAAGGTGTCCAAAAGTATCTGCCACCACTCTGTCAGTTCACGGTCAAGTGCTACAATCTACTGTTAACCTCCTCCCATCGAATGGCATGCACTGGTTCAGTTCTTGGTTCCTACAATCCCAACTTGTATCTTCATGGTTTGCTAGCTCTAATTAAATGTAATTCATCCAGCACAGTCCATTACATCTAAAAAGAACAATGATGAATGACAGGGTGGGATTAGTAATACATACTTGCTTTTTTGTGCAGCAACTTGTGAGACCCCCAACTCCCTTTGAAACATTCCTGGAAATGAACAGAGAGAAAACCTCTAAATGGGGAGGGACAGTGACAGAAAGTCAAAGAGCAAGAGAAAGCGAGAGCAAGAGTAACCAAGAAAAGGATTTATCATCCACTTTTTTTTGTTTTACAACAAATCGAGACAGCTTAATGCCAAGTGACGGGTCAAAAGGCAGTAGAGCTGTCAATTAACCCCTAAAAATCAAATTCGACTACGATTTGACTGAAACTCATCTGAAATTTGAATATTAGTGGTAAAATGTACATAATATTGACACATGAAAGCAGGGCAAAATGAACGGACAATGCGTTTTCAAGTTGAGTTTCAAGGAGTTGATTAATGGTGTGTTATTGAAAAATTTTGAGTTGGTGTTATGCTGATTCTTGCCTTGACAGGATGGTAGGGGTGCTACGCCTGACGCTGGACCTCAACACACCTGACCTTCTAACACTTGGCCTACCTGCTCTGAAAGAACCCAGCCAGGTCCCAAAACAATGCTGTCAGGTGATGCAACGAATGAACCTTTGAATGCCATGCTGACACCAGACATGTTTTTTAGGTTGTTCAAGAATGTGGTACTTCTGAAATGATTGGTTATTAATTCAAGTTTAAATAGCCTACTCCTGTTCTTGATGTAGCGCAAATTGCACTCCATGGTGGGCTAAACTATCTCATCAGCAGTTTATGTGGCAGCGGAGCAATCAAAAGGCTGACTAAGTGAAGGTACTGTGGCTGCAGTGGGACAGTTTGTATTCGGGGTTTCTCCACAGTGCTTTACAGCCAAGGCAGGCTGCTTTAAAAAAAGATTGCGTTTGATTCTGCTTTGATTGTAGTCGATTTGTGGTAATCTGTAATCATGCCGTAAATAAAGAGCTGCAAACAAAATTGCAGTTATGCATCGTTTCTATCAATGTTGCACATTCTTTACTTAAGCAAGTTTATTCCAATTTTGCATTGCAGCGGGAAAAGCAACAATGTGCGCTACATACACGTGCATGGCCACTGGCTTCATAGACACACAACCTATTCACACCCAGCTAAAAAAGAAAAAAAAACACTGCTTCAGGGTACATTTTGACACACCCAAGTATATCTTTCCAAGTATTCTCAACGCCATCACAGTGCATCTTATTAACAGACTGATTCATTAGATGGCACAGTCTAAAAAAGTTAAACATCACAATATGAACTACATTTTAAACAGATAACATAATTAACATTTAAGGAAAATTTTGACATGCACCCATTTGCAGAAGCAATTAAGCTGGCTTTATAAAAAAAAAAAAAAGGCTGAAATGATGCTGACTAAACAGAAAAGCAAAAAATATCTTGTTTGGTATTAATATGCAATTCCAATACCAATACCAGTGTTGAAAATGTTCAAACCAAGCAATACCCAGCCCTACTAGCAAGGCAGTCACATACAAGAGCATACCCTAACAGTAGGGCTGCACGATTATGGCTAAAATGATAATCACGATTATTTTGCTCGATATTGTGATCACGATTATTTATCATGATTATTCATCCATTTTGTTTTATTGCACTTGAGCATTTTAAGTTAACCGAAATGCCTTCACATTCATAATGTATTTTATAAACCTATAAATAAAATAACATTCAAATGTACAAATCTTTGAACCTGTGATTCCGGTGCACCGGGTCCGTTGTTTTTTTTTCCGGGACCATCACCTCTGTAGCCTTAGTTTTTGGGCATTTGTATTCTAAGACACTTATTTTGTAAGAAGTCTATTTGGGTGTTTGTGGGCTTTTATTTTGAAGTTTCCCATAAGGACCCGCGGGAGAATTAGTGTAAATAAGGAAGTAGTACGTTTGCCTGTGTACTGCGTCTCTGGTCGGAGATTAAAAAGGAAATATTTTACCCCGTAACCCGTGCTTCATTGTATACTACACTTGGATCCAAGCTAATGGAAGAGTTTATACGCACTTTGAAAGATCAGCGGCAAACTGGGTCAAAATTCAAGTAATTTGAGTTTTGATTACATTGACTAACTGTTGCAGCCCTACACCAGAGCAAGCTAAACCCAGCGTGAATAATCGCCCGCGGCCACAATCAATTAATTGTGGAAGCCAATATCGACATCGCGATTAATATACGATTAATTGTGCAGCCCTACCTAACAGTAAAACATTGATTAGGTCTGCTTGGAAGGAGTTTTTGGATTTCTAGGGCAAGTCTGGATACCAGAATATGAAAAGTTTAAACTAGCTGATTGACATTTATCCCTCAGCTCTATTGTTTGCTAGCCAATATGTTTGTCCCCCCCAAAGCCAGTAGCAAAAGTAAAGAGTTTCCTGATGGCGCTATCAAGAGACAATTCTTGCAATATTGACAATAACTTGAAATAATAACTAGAAGAAATAGTAACAGCAATGACTTCACAGAGAGATGGGTACATTTTATTTGTCTGCCAATCACACTGCATCAGAATTTTGCTTTAAGGCAAACTTTTGAAAAAAATGGGTGACTTAACAAGTAACATGCCAAACACTTTGCTGCTTTCTTTTCATTCCAATGCTGTAAAGGTCGATGGAAAGGCTCAAGCATTCCAAAGTCTACAAAGTGAATTTACAATTTAAATTTCAGTGGAATAGGTTAAGATTTTGTCTCTCAAAGGCATTGCAGAATAGTGCCTTGGCTCTGTGGTTTCTAGCTACATTTGGAAGAATTGCTCAAATTCACAAACATTGGTTTGAAAGTAATTGACTGTACATTTTACTGTTAAATTATAACTAAATTTAGTCTTATGTTTAAAAACTATAATCTTCAGGAGAAAGTGCTAAGAGTAAAATATCTCACAGCCCACCAATTCTCATACCAATGCCTCTGGAGTCAAACATAGTGGCACCCCAACTACTTGACCTGCCACCCAAGCTAACTCTATTTATAAAACGTTTGACTGAACTAACGTTACAGTAGGCCTAGTCTATTGCTGGTCTGTTGCCACAACGTTATTCATAATTGACGTGCAGACATGTCTCGTGAGCATCACGCCCAACTAGTTTAATGTTGGCTTGCTTATTGGCAAAAGTACACACCTGATAGACTATGACTTAAGACCTTTATATAAATCGTTAGGGTCTTCTGGTAAATTCAGGATATAGATTCACGAGGCGGCACAATAAAACCTCAACAACCACAGTGTGTATTGGTGGAAGAAGACTGTGGTGATAACAGGCGTACCAATTCTAAAAGTTGACATTTCATTGGAAAAAAAACCCTGTTTAGTAGATCATCTCTATGCCGAACTGGAAAGTAGCTTCTAACAATCCGTAAAAGGCATTGAGTCATGTTCTACACTGTTCTACCAAGTATGCACCCTTGCAGATAAGCAATGCATCTTTAAACTGGCAGATTTTTGAGTCGTCTTTGGTTACTGGTTCTCCACACAGGAAAGAATGTATCGGGGCTAGGATCAAACATCGTGGCACCATAAGTGACCTGTCACGCTAAAATAACTCTGCATCTCTTGAATTTTCAAATTCACTAACGTTACGTTCGGCGTAGGATATGATCGCGAAACCTTATAACATTGTTGCTAGATGACAGGTACATTGTAATATGTGATGTGTTAATGCTAGCGAAACAACTTAGATGTGTTATTTAGCCCAGTGACGTACAGCTAACAGTCGTTTAGCTAACCAGCCAGCAGTTAGCCGTAAGGTTACTCCTCTGGCCTACTGTTACAGACAGCATCAGTTACCATCAGTTACTACATTATTCATCCGCAGACACCCGTCTAGACAGACTGAAAGCATTTGTCAACACTTAACTGTTAGGTTATCAGCGGTTTATCAAGCACCTGCACATGGCTAGCTAGCTGGACAGTTAGCTGCCTCGTGATGGAACACAGGGCCCCAGTGTGTGGTTACAAACAATATTAAAACTGAACGAGTTGGAAAAGCAACAGTACCTGTGAACAGAAGTATGAGCCTTGAATACCAAGCTTGATACAGGTGGGACATTGAAGTTTGGCTTCCTTGCTGCAGCCCTCTGTTTCACACTCCCTTGCCTCGGTACTCGCCATGCCTTCGTCTATAGGAGGGGTGGAGTCGCAGAGAGGCAGCCAGCTGCAGTTCACAACGCATGTCTGAAGCAGGGCCGTCACGTTGGACAGCTCGGTCCAATGAGCACCAGCTTTCTAAACAGAAATTTGTAAGATGGCGACCGCCGAACCGGTGAGCACTTTCTCTAAAGAACATAGCAAAACATTTGCGGGGTCTGTTGTTTTAATTACAACATGAGATCATAGGCAACTCTTTGTACAACTTTGACATAACTCCTCAAATGAAAATTGCACGTGGTCAGTATCATACGTACTGTTTTGACTTCGTTTGAAGTTTTTCCCTCTGTGCCACGACCGAAGCACAAAAACAGGAATGCTTGTATGGAGATCTCCAAAGTTACGCTGACGTTACCGCTAGTCACGGCCTTGGCCCTGAGACTTGCCGTTCTCTCGTGCGGAGAGACCGTTACGCCAAACTCCATTAAAAAATCTGATAGTTTAATGTTACCTTGGCTGTCAGTAAACGTAATGACCTTAACGTACTTGGTAAAAGATACTTTCCCGAAGTTGTAGGGTCCTTTGGTAAATTCGGCGTGTAGGACAATCCACCAAGTAGCACTTTATTTTAATAACACCTCAACTTTTAGAATTGGTTAATGCTGCTCTGCAACGTTACTGCCCTGCACAGTCTAACATTACTTTGGTGGAAGAGGATTGTGGGAATACGAGGGGAACCAATCATAAAAGTTATTTTTTTATTGGCATAAGTGCTGCTTGGTGTATGGAATGGATGCCGAACTTAAGACTGGCTCCTGACAATTCGCAAAAGGTCTTAAGTCATCTTATACCAGGTAACGTTATGGAGCCTTGTCGTTAAGCAAGGCAACTACCAGATTTTTTAACAGAGTTTGGCGTGATATTCTGTCAAAGGCACTTCTCGGGGCTAACCACGGCCTAATAAAAGTTAACATTAGCTAGCTGCTAGCGCTAGTGGGTGGCAATCGACCTCGCCAGCTTCTACAGTCAGTGAAATGTGTAACAGCTGTTCATATCGTGTTTCATAAGCTAACGCTATGATCACGGACTTTAACTATAACCATACAAGTGTACTAACGATGTTACTAACCCAACTGAGCATGCCAATAAACCCCTGACTAGTTGGTTACGTGAAGTTAGTCAGTTTGGTTCTAGTTCAGTTTTGACATCTATTCAATGCTGTCAGCACAGCTGTACCTGCCATTCATGGTGAAGCTAGCAAGCTTAACCAAGTTAACCAACTTATGTCTAACTCAACACAACAGACAGGATAGTTAGTGAAAATCATTGTTGGAGATCAGACATCATGTACAGGAGTAGTTCTCAAGCAGGTGAAGGCACTTAAATTTATATTTGGAATCAAAGACCACAGGCTTACTTCCCAATGTTTTGTAACTGTCCCACCTCTACCCCCTTTTTTAGGAAACCAACCCAAGTCCACCCCAAGGTGACGAAGATGGAGCTGAGGAGACTGGACAAGAGATTGTGAGCCCAGAGTCCTACATCAAACACCCCCTCCAGAACAGGTCAGGGTCTGGCCTTCTGCCTTTCGTGGGTACAGTACGTACGAGTCCAAAGTCCATAGAGAATGAATTGGGTAGAATGTCAAAAGGTCTCAGGCAGTGGAATCACCTTCACTCAATGGCACCCAAAAGTCATGCAACAAAGTTTTGTTTTCAGGACTTATTACTTTTGTGACCAGACAGACATGTCAAAATATATTAAAATCAAATTAGATGATCTCCCTGTATGTTCAAATTGCTATAAAAAATTGCATTTTCAATATTTTTGGATGACGGCATCCAAATTTGCCAACCTCATACCATGCCTCTGGATGTGAAGCAGAGCAGGGCTGGAAAACAGCACGCATGGTCATCGATTTTCCATAAAAAATTGGTGACTTGGGCATCACACATTTGTTCAATCGCTGGGCATAGTTCAAGAATAGAATGACCCTTCCTCCACACAACTGAATGGACTGGCTCACATAGATGTGAAGTGGCCATTCACCAAAAACAATGGGTGCTCTGTTCACTAAGAGGAAGCTGAACAAATTACAAAAATGTCTGTGCACAGCACACAACAAAAGCAACATCAAAATGCCCAAACAGAGGTAGTAGACATTGCTTTCTCCCCAATACACCACATTTTCTTTTTCAGTTCGATTGAGTGGTTAGTTTAGCTGCTAATCCTTTTTCAGCTTATGGGGAAAGGCATTAATGTAGAGGCTCAAGATTGATCAAAAGTGAAATTTCAGTCGTATGTGCAACACATTTCCGACGTGCAGTGTGGAGTGCAGGTTTTGCAAAATGACTAAAATGCCTAGATTGGTCTTCCTTGGTTTGGATAAGTTGATTTGAGTATTAGTATTATTTCAAACATGATTTGAAAGGGTTTGCCTACATCAAGCTTGTTCCAGTACAGTCCAAACAACATTAGCCTACTGTATAACATTCATTCTTTCATCGTCTTTACCTGCTTACTCCTTTTCAGAGTCATGGTGGGCTGGAGCCTATCCCAGCATGCATTGAAAGGCAGGAAAACACCCTGGATAGGTCACCAGTCCCATCAGGGACTGCATAACATGCTGCTTCAAATTATGGCTTCTGATCAAGCATCCAAATGTTTTAACAGACAGGTTAACAAGGACTTAGCAAATGTCCCATGCACTGAAGCAGTATGGAATGCAAAAACCTTACTTATATTGGATTTTTCTATTTACACAAACCAATACAAAATAGACAGACAGTCTATTATGCATATACAATGCAGGTGAAGGCAATCAAGGAAAATACAAATGGTAAAAGTTGATCTATCAGTCAGCTTATTCAATGTGCAAATCCCTGGTTCTTTTCCTGTCTTTGATCTGGATTTGGAAACTACCCCTCCACCCACAACCATTGACAGGCTAGCTGCTTAAATGACTTCATCATGGTTTCAACAGTCGCACTGTGTTAACTTAATTATTCTTCCACCTAAAGAGCTTATGCTAGGCGCGGAGCTATAGGAGGATTAAACACTGAACAAGTATGACACCGCCTCACGATTAATTGGACCATAGGAGTGACAGGGCATGATTTACTGAACAGTTTGTGTCAACTGCCTCCAGCTGCATCCATAAGTTCCCCATTTGCTCTGGAGCTCATGGGCCCAGGGTTACTTTTGTTTACCAAGTGTTTAATTAAGGGCTTGCTAACTTTATGCAAATCCCTTTTGTGTTTCACCCAACAGATGGTCTCTCTGGTTCTTCAAGAATGACAAGAGCAAAACATGGCAGGCCAACCTTCGACTCATCTCTAAATTTGACACAGTTGAAGATTTCTGGGCGTAAGAAGCAATAAATCTCTTTCTGTTTTCCTTTTGTTTTTCCTCTAATTACATGGAGTGAATGATGCAGTGAAATGTCATTACCAATATGCCTTGCTTTTGAAATCCTATAAGATCAGCAAGCGATGAATGAGCATGTTTTGTTAATGTAGAGCTCGCTTCATTTCAGACTCTACAACCATATCCAGTTGTCAAGCAACCTCATGTCAGGCTGTGATTACTCCCTTTTTAAGGTAAGCTTGAAGTCTATGCAGGAAATGCCGAGTTAAAATGCACATAGTGTGCTTTAAATCTGCATTGTGTAACTTTTGCACGTCAATCTCTGGTGTCAATATTTTCTATTTAACACTCCAGTGTCCACATTTCCATTGTTGTGTTCTTCCTCTACTTGAAGTTGAATCATTGACGTTGAAAGAACCTTTAGAAATTGGAAGATCATATCAGTCTATTCCAGCCTTAATGAACATCTTCCCACTAGAGTGAAATATCTCACATATTCACAGTAAGTGATATGAGATCTGACAAAAAAATGTAGACAATTTTTATTTGCAACAATACACTACAATTTACACCAAATACATAGCTACTCACCAAGACAATTTTAAGTTTGACTTGGGTTAATTTTAGGTAGTTAGCCAGAGAGCAGCGACGGACACTGACATGTTGCACGTGTGTGAAAATTGCAACAGTATAGTTGTATGGCAGCAATGAGCCACATTCAATTCCAATGCATCAAGGACTAGAAAATAAAATCATAATGGGTTGTCGTAGTAACACAGTGTGAGGATGCACAAGCAAGAATGTGAGAGTATTGCATTCCAAATGGAGTTGACCATTTCAGACGGTTGTCGAATGATTTTATTATAGAAAAGGTCTTAACTAAATTGTTTCATCCTAAAATAATGTGACCATTTTGGGAATAACGGGAGCAGATGTTCTTTGTTCAACGGGTGTGGGAGGGGGAGCAATTCTTCAGGCTGACATGCCACTCAACAGTGAACTTTAAAGGGACTGACATTTGCACACCACATGAATTCATATTTTGGCCCCATCTTGGCCAATCTCTAAGCCTTTTGGAAAGTTAGCAAAGGCCTGTCCATGGAACTCTCACAACAATTTTCATGTCATTCAGATGTTAAATTACAGGTCTTTTGAGTATGAAAAATTTAAGATGTCATTATATTCAAACTTGGTGGGATGTTTCTGATTTCAATTTTTGATAAGAAAAAAAAAATGAAACCTTTCAAATTGATATGCTGCTCAGAGAAAAATTGAGAGCAAATTGAACATTTCCTACAAAACATTTGTAGCATACCAATAAACAAAATTGCATTAGGAGAACAGAATCAAACGCGGCTATTGCAAAAACAAAAATATTGTACTGAATCGTTCACACTTAATAGATATTCATCTAAAACAGAAGCGTTCTGATTTACCATGAGGCTATTCAAGCACAACCAGAAGTGAGTGAGTGAACTCTGAACTCATCACATGTCAGAGTTCAGTGGTTGTTCTGATAAATAAGAAGTATGGGTAGAAGTTTAGTGAATTGAATGGTGGGAGGGTGCACAACAGCAGCCAATTACACAGCATTTGAGGGGGCTGCAGTAAAAAACAAAGAAGCAGTGGTGAAATATGACCGTAGTCGAATGGCTCATCAATATATGCTATGTAACTTGTGTAGATCAATGTGGTTTTTTGAAATTGCGAGAATGATTTTCTGTGTTTTCTGTTCCTAGTTTCTGTGTCGAACTAGCAGAATATTGTTCTAAGAAACTCCATATCCACCAGCTGGCAGATCCAGAGCTTCTAGCAGGGGACCTCAGTTTGTCACTTCTGAACCCAACTACAATTTAAAATTTTAAAGAAAATTAATTACATTTTTACATAAAAATTGAATAGAATGTAGCTTTTTACCAAACATTGCAACGGTTAAAACGGTTAAACATGTTCTTAGAACTGCGAGTCCCCACTTTGCGTGCACATCTCACAATTGCCGCACACATATTAAAGGGGTATTAAAGTTTTGGTCCCTTGTTGTGCGGATATGTAGTAATGATCTCAACTGTTGCTCCAGGACGGCATCGAGCCCATGTGGGAGGATGAGAGGAACAAGCGTGGCGGACGCTGGCTGATCACGCTCAACAAGCAACAGAGGAGATTAGACCTGGACCGCTTCTGGCTGGAAACGGTAACTTGCTCATTTCAAAAGTTATAGTATTACTTATTGCTTCCTGGGAGCAGTAATGAGTTCCACTACTCTAATATTACTACACTCATAGAGATATAACACTGTTATATCTCTATGACTACACTACTGTTAACACCCTTAAAATGGCCAATTGCATCCTCTCTTACCTTCAAAAATGAGGGTAACTAAAGTGCTTTGTGTACGCTTCTGTGTGAATGATCAGAGAAACCGGATAGAGTTGATGTTCAGTGTTCTTGTCATTGTTTTGGTTTATAAAATCAAAGTAGTGCGAGGTGTGTGTGTGTGTGTTTCTACTAGCGAACAGAGTAGAAAGAGTTCCCATCATATGTAAGAGCAATCCGCTGTTGCCTCGACTGACAGGTGTGACAACACGGTAACACAACACAGTCGGCTGGCAGCTGGTGAAAATTGGCTAGCTGCTAAGTTTCCAGTCAAGCCGATGTTGCTGTGCTCCATCTACCTGCTGCTGTGAAGCTCGCTGACAGCGGCACGGATTTCTAGCAAGCTATGGAATGCCCGTTAGCAAACAGGACTTCTTTGATGCTGTACAGTAGCCAGTTGTCCACCGCAGGGCTAAAAGCCTGGGCTTACTCATCATCTCTGAAGGCAATTTGTTTTTATGTTTTGTTGCCAACATAGATCATTTTTAATATGGACTTGTGGAGAGGGAAGAGGATGCTGACCTGAAGGACTGATCACCCCAATCTGTGTGTCCTGTTCTGTCAGTCTGTTTCTGTGACTGGCTTTTAGTCTGTTGTCTGGTTTGCAGTCTTTTCAGTCAAACTGGTTGGTTCAACAGTCTACATTCAGTCACAGTTCTGGCCATCATCTTTATTGGTGATAAGTTAGAAAAAAGAATGTAGACATTGACAAGGTGCTTACCCTTAGCAGTAAGAATTTATAAAAATGATGTGGATAAAATGCTGTAATTCTATTCTTTTTAGTTATCTTTACCTCTGAATGTTGGTTGAATGGTTTCCTATAATGGTGTTTTCATGGGGGTGGGGGGGGCATGCTTACCCCTGGGGATAATCAGTCTTTGGATAATTCATCCTCAGCTTGATATTTAGAGGGGCAGATAAAAAAGTGACCGACTTCTTAAATTAAATTAGTAATTTGTTACACTACTTGTTACTGGGAAAAGTAATATTACTAACATGCTCCTAAGTAATGCACTACTACCCAACTCTGATCCTACTAAAGCTGAAAAATGAATAAAAAAAAATCAGGATACCCTGAAAATGTTCGCTGAGGTGCTGTTAACCTGATAAAAGTGCTGATGCAAATGAAAGCAGGAACCTCAAAAGAATCTCTTTGATCCATTGTGATCAACGTGACAAACTAACAATGTCCAAGGCCTTCAGCCTTCATGAGAATAGGGATATACTATTGCAAATCACACTTCAAGATGTGAATCTTCATGTTTTGACGTCTGTTTTTTCCTTCTTCTTCTTGCCCCATCACTTCACCAGCTCCTGTGCTTAGTCGGAGAGGCCTTTGACGACTACAGCGACGAGGTCTGCGGGGCCGTGGTCAACATCCGCACAAAAGGAGATAAAATAGCCGTCTGGACATCGGACTACGAGAATCGGGACGCCGTAACGCACATAGGGTGAGGCAGGTCTTCAGTTCCAGTCAGAGGAACCTGAAAACACTTGTAAATACGGGCGATATCACGCTCTTTATCCTCTTACGGTGTCATTCTTGTGTGTCAACAGGAGAGTTTACAAGGAGCGCTTGGGGATCCCCATGAAGATGACTATCGGCTACCAGTCTCACGCGGACACGGCTACCAAAAGCGGCTCAACCACCAAGAACAAGTTTGTCGTCTGAGAAACGCCCTACGTGCCTCGTCCATTTCCCGGTCTCCTCTTTGCTGTCGGTGCATATGTTTACTTTGCTGCAAAGACTGCGTAATGCAATCTGGAAAGAACCCAATACAAGACTACATACCAAATGTTATCATAACCCGCTCCGGGACTTGAAACCACAGGAAAATCCACTGACACCCGATGAACATGCAACTTCCAAAACACTAACAATGACAGGTATTAATAGCAGATGAGGCAAAGCGTGCTGGGTGCTCTGCTAAAGAAATTACATGTTGATTTTTTTTTTTTTTTTTTAATGGCAGGGAATTCTGAAATGCAAAAAATGTATATTTCTCTCCCCTTTTCTACAGCATCATTGATTTGCTGTAATCCTTAATGACATTAAACCCTTTTAATTTATTATATCAATTTGCCTGCATATTAGCTTTAGACCTTTGTTTTATGCTTATTTGCCTTGAACCATTGAAAGTAATCAGCCTTTTCAGAGTATTTCATGACTCAAATATTCATTTGAGTGTTAATATAATTAAAACATTGGTTTTGCAATTGAGTAGTAGCTGTTATATTGTGGAATACTTTTTTGCAATCTGTAATTTGTACATTCCTTGTTCGAAATGATTTGATATTCGACTCGCAGTGATGCTGTATTGCAGGGTATCAATTTATTAGACTGAATTTTATCTGCCTTACAATGGAAAGCAACACAAATGAGGAATTCTCTAAATAAAGTTTTTGTGACTTGAGCTGACTTTTCCTCAGCTCATTTTAAAGCCAGAGCCTAAGGAACAAAGACTAGGTACACCATCAAACAGTTTTCTGTGCCTGGAGATAGCTGAATTCTGCCAGAGCTTTCTCTCCGCTCTCTCCATTATTTCTTCCCCACTGTCTGAATCAGAATACTAAAGGTGACAGGACCACCCACTCTCCTTAGACAAAAAAGGAAGAAAAAAAACCTTTCTGCACTCTCTCTCCTTAGAAGACAGAAAACAGTGAGGATTTTTATCCACCAGTAACGAGTATCCTGTTGACATTTTTAACGGTGTTGGTGCAAGGTAAAGAGGGATCCACACCACCTCTTATTTACATGAAAGCTCTTTGATTCAGTAAAACCAAAGTACTGCGATTTGAACAACTAACAGTTTAATTAAAAGTTACTTCAGCTTCTTAGCTTATTTCATTTGCCATGCTTAAACATGGTAATACTTATAACTGCATTATAACCTGCTACACTAATCTGGTATATTGTCTAATTTCAACAAACAATTATTCTAGTTATCACATCCCACTCCCACTGATGCAATACAGGACATCTAGAGGTCAGCGAAAATATCATGCATTTAATTAACTTAAAAATTAAAATAACCACAATCATACCAATGTACAAAACTTATTGTAGGCCAACATCATGAAATCAGCAGGCCCCCACAAAAGCGCAATGGACTACGACCAATAACCACATTGGTGGTTATAATAACCACAATTACAATCAATGCATACAATAAAAAAACTCACCTGCACAAATGACACACTCATCACAAACTCAAACTAGTTACAATCTCATTAAATCTTCTCATCTAATATACAGTCATTAGAATGCTTTATTTATAATGGAGAGTCAAGCACATTTTTATCACACATCCACACTTTTTTATTAAACTCATTTACAGTAATCAGTACATTTCAATTGTCACATAATACATGAGATTATCAGTAAGATTTGTTGTTTTCTGATCTGGTCACTCAGTAGTCATGATGCTATCCAAGACTCTTAACTAATGACTTGTAACACCCTTTGTCGTTTCGATAAGTGGTGTTGCTAAAACATTAGAAGTAACTATCATAGTAAAACTCTTTACACTTGTTACAGTATTTGCCAAGACACAGTATGTAACCAGCGCTAAGCTTAGTTCACTTGATTTTCAAGTTTTGATGAGACTTGTTCATGAGTTCAAATTGATACTGATCGATCCAATATCATAGGAATAACCTGAATCTTGTCTTAGAGTGGATTTCTTAAGAAATAAATGTTGCATCTTTAGAAATGAAAGATTGAACGATCGCTTTTAGTCTTTAAACTTCAGAGCAAACAACACAGGTTGTCATTCATTGAAAACCGAGCCCCAGTAGAAAGATCAATATGTAATAGTAAAAGTATAAACTTCTTTTTAAGTTATAGTTAACGTCTTTTTTAGGTCTTGCTATATGAAAACCAACCTCCCACTGTTTGTGCAGACATTCAAACACAAGGCCACTGACATGGTCACTGTAGTGAATGGGGTTAGAGACTAACCTTGGCAGCCATGAATGCAATTAACGTGGGGAATTGAACCAGGCACAGTTTTTCAGACTCCAGGCGGCCTCTATAACCTCAGGGCCACCTCGCTTTCCAATCAAATGGCCTTGTCAAGATCCCAAACCCTCCAATGTGAGACGACTTGTCAAAGCAATTGGACAACAGGATATAGCCCGGCACAGGAAGACACAAAATGAATAGCTTTTAACCTCGCAGTCACCTTTATCATTTGGGATCCAAACCGATAGCACACAGAGCCAAAACATCAAACGTTACCAATGTCCAAATATTTATGGAGCTGACATGTTTTTGAGGCTGTTCTGGGTAATTCTGTTCATTCTGTGGCCCCAGGCGGGTATTAGTATAGGTAATGATTTCAATCTTGTCCATCACTTTACACTGGAGGGAGCTGCAACCCCATTTAACTTTGAACCATGAATTTAAACAGGCAGTTGTTGTGAGACTATTAGCCAGTCCAGGGATGGATTTGTTTACACCCTTAAGTCTGCAGCCTACAGGCTTTCATCTTAAAAGGCATTGATTTAGGGCACTGCCTTGTCTGGATTACATTTCGCTCTTGTCTGACTGTCTGGGTATTTCCTATTTTGGGCTTTTGACAGTGGCAAATCACAGCAAACAATTCCACTTGGGCAGCATCTATAATCCTTCAAATATATTGTGTGTGTGGAAGGGAAGGGGGAAGTTTAAACTAATCTACACGATGAATTATAGTCTCAATGTTAAATCAAATAAGAAATAACAACGTTGTGTTTTTGTGTTACTCTGATGCCTTACCTCCATGCTGTACCTCATTCTGATTCTCTGTAGCATGTGAATTGTAATGTATAGAAAACAGCGGTGCCATCAGAAGTGGGATTAGTGATTTAAGATCAAAGACAGGCAGTATCGTGCTTGGTGTACGTCGCCAGCAGCCGTAATTAGGACATTATAACATGTAATACTCTTAGAACTAAGTGATGTAAGCCACAGTCATTTGTGGAGCCTAATGCTTCATCAGCTTACCATTCTATTTGATGTGTATTGTATAGACACAGAAGATGGCTGATCAATTTCCCCAGGGTCTGTCGAGGCTTTCGTTTCTCTCCCACTAGTGTATGGATCAATGGCGGGATTTGTTAACCCAGATTAAATGAATGGGGGGAGTAATCAGAGGGGCAGTTAGCCTACTCTGTGGGCTTGTGGATCCAAAGTGCGTGGATTACATTTAAAGCCTGGACACATATAGCAAACATATAGCTGATCCTGATCGCCACATGAAAGGTAAAGCACAAACACGCTTAAACCAAAGTTATCAGACAATGCAGGGTTGTGTATGTTATGGATGATGTTTTCAGTATTGATCCTATCCATGGGGGACACATACATTACCCCAGTTCCCTGTAACTCCCTGTTCACCTGTCTTCGCCAATGTCCATCCAAATTACAATTAGTCCAAAATGCTACAGCCAGTCTCCTGACAGCAACTACAAAGAGACAGCATATTATCCCCCATCTTATCTTCACTACATTGGCTACCGATGCAGTGTAGGATTGATTTTACCATTTTATTGATCACTTTTAACGCACATCTTGGACTAGCACCTAGTTACAGTGTGTCTCTTAGCTTTTAACCCTCTGTCACCCTCTGTCTCGTTTCACAGTCCAGGCTGAGGAGTAAGGAGCTTTCTGGTCTCTGGAACAACCTGCCAGCTCAGTGCCCTCCTTTAAAAAACACTTTAAAAACACACTTTCACAGCATTAAACAGTTTAAAGTGCAGGTCCAGGGGTGGGGGTGGGGTCTTGAAACTCTAAGGGGTGGAGAGTTTCTGGTCCAAAACAGAGTACTCACTCAGAAAGGGAGTTTTGAAAGGCAGAAATCTCAGCACCTGGCCAAGTAATAGTTGAGTTTCAATTTCTAGATGAAGTGGGTTTTTTTCCACTTGTGAACTTTTTTTTTTCACATTTTCACCTGCCATTAGATATGTCAATATTTATTTAACATGTGAAAAATGCAAGGAGACAATTCACAGGTGACAATGTCAATGAGAAATTTCACACATATAAAAACCAACATGTGTCCAAAAAGCACATGTGTTTTGAATTCACATGGTTTTTCACATAGACACAGATAGATGATGGTCTGTTTGTTATATGGGGCAGTAAAAATCATACTTTTGCCCCTTCAGTCGTTGCTACATACCAGTTTGCCCCTTTTCCCTCTTTCCCATGGCTAATTGAAAATATTGACGCTTAGTATGCATTGTGTTAATTAATACGATGATTTTAAAACAATTGGGTCTGTCAATGAGTTCGAGATATTCAATCAACGAGATTTAGAGCTTCTCATTCATCTAACATTAAAAGGATGGGGCAGTCACAACGGGCAGGGTTCATATAAACTGAAAATAATTAGCATGGCCTCTTGTGAAGTTTAATGGGCTTTGCGCACACAGTTATGTAATAGCCTAATTGATTAATCAGCCAGTAATAATAACACAAATGAGTTTGACAGATTCAGTGGTCATATGTAATTTGCTGTGTTCACTCACAGACGTAAATATTGTCCTACAGATAACATTTTGTCACTGACTTACCTCCCCACCCACAATCTATTGGCTCTTTCACTTTGTTCTTATAGGTGAAAAACAATGGCAAGGATCCTCCTGTTGGATGGATATCTGCAGTTTGACTCTACAACACAAGGAGGGAACCGTATAGTAGAAGTGGAGAACTCAAAATGCTTATGATTCATTCATCCCAAGTTGGAATGACAGAACTGTACACAATGTCTTCAATCACTTAGCACCTGGGAGCTGCCCAGCACAACCACAGTCTTCCACTGGTGGCTCCACTGGAACCATTGGGGGTTAAGTGCCTTTTGAACACACAGGGGTAATTGAGAGGGTTTTTTCTTCATTCCTGCAAAACATACTTTTTGTGGGTACTTGTTTTTTGTCGAACAGCAATATGCCACTTGGTGGTTGCTTTTGCCAAAGCGTTTTATACTACCATGAATGCATATATATTTAATATGGGTACCTCCAGTGACTACACAGGGCAACTATTACTGCAGTTCTCCAGGTCTTCATAAAAGTACACAGATATTACTTCATTGTATTTTTATTTTGTCTTTATTTGAATAGATGAAAATAATTGTATTCACCTAAAGAGGCAATCATCCATAATACATTTGAAATCTGTTTTGTCCCAGCCTTCAGTGGGATTGATTCTCCACAAGGATTTTTGCTATATTCTTCATTTGATATTTGGTTGTAATTTCTTTTAATTTGAATTCCTTAAATACTCCTATTCACTTAATAACCTGAAGATGATTTATCCCAACAATATCCTTCCAAAAGAAGCCACTTCAGTTGGTCTGCACTCAAAAAATAATTTTGCTCTATTTTGTATGCATTTGAATTGTAAGACAAATTACCATTAAATTGGATTAATTAACTGTAATTTAAGTATAAGATTTATAAAACTTCATTAAATTAACAGTATGAAATAAATTATCATTTATGAAATAAACTCAAGTATGCCTCGAGCTAAAATAAATTCAATGATTTTAAATGGATGCAATTAATGCTAATAATGGCAATGTGTTTCAAATATGTTAATTTTATTAGCTTCTAAATGATGAATTTCCATCAAACTGAAATAATTAAACTGTATGTTATCTGGTTACATGGATCCAATAACAGGCTAACACTCAAAACTATTTTCATTCATTTTACCTGTTTCAGTCTAGTTGATATTAAACCACACACGTTTATGTTGGCTGTATTTTCTTGAAACTGTGTGTATTTAGATAAAATAACCTTTTTCTCAATACCTGAGAGGATCAATGTTCATTTTTTGAGTGTGTCAGCTCATCTTTAGCACACTAGTAGATCCAAGAAAGACACAATGTTTCCAATAGGTTACAAGTGCGGCAATAAAATCTGTTTGACTTCAATCATGTTTCATCGCTGCTTGTTTTTCATCGCCCCGTCCTCAAACACTTTGAAGTCAGTCGCTGCCTTTGAGCACTTGGCCTGCATTCACCAACTGATGCAGCCTCTAACTATTCAACTTCTGTAACTCCCACCACAGAGAAACTTGTCATGAACTGCACTCTGATTACTTTTTCATATAGTTGTTATCTCCCAGCGACTCCCAAACAAGTGCATTTGTGCAAGACCGTATAAAAGTTTGAAATGTGTGAGATTATATGCACAATAAATCGGCTTTGTTTTGGTTCAAGTGCTCCTTCGAGGCATAGACAGTACACAGTTTTACCTGGAGATATAAAAGTGCAATTGGAATTGTACAATACTCAGAGCACAATGATAATGAACAGTTTAAGTGCATATTATGACCATTGTCGCACGCATTTGCAGTAAGGAAGACTAAAACGAGAGTTCCAAAATGTCTTATTTTATGCTCATTTCAAAGTCTCATTGCTCTGTATACAAATTTCCATTAAACCTTAGTTTAGTTTGCTACTTTCTTAATGGTTCAGTTAAACATGATTTTGTTAAACACCATGGCTGGTGTGAAAGTGTCTGGATTTGGCTTTTTGGACATTTTGATTTGAGGATGTGGTAACACTCTATCTTGTTTTCCGCACAGTTGAATTTGCTAAATAAGCTCCCTAATACTTAGTATAGTTATTTGTCCTACCTATTTCTCTACCATTGATCAAAATAGCGCTAATCAATTTCTTTGTTTTTAAGCTTGCCACTAGGTGGAGAGCTTCTACATGTTGGTTTGCCCATGAGGAGGACCATTTAGGGGATAATGTTCATAGACTTCCATTCATTTTGGATGCTCATTGAGCTTCATTCACTTACATCTATGGCAGTTACCTCTACTGTTCAGTAGATGGCGCTATCTCCTCTGTGACAAAAATCAAGGATAGACCTAAGTAGGTTTTCTTGGGTCTTCATGATTTTTGTCATTTGTGCGATGTTGTCATCAGCTTAGCCTAGATGTTGGGAATTACTGGAAATTGCCAATGTACAATGGATATACTTGGGTTTTAAGCTGTTGGTCAGCTTCACAAACAAAACATGCAGTGAGCTTGAAACTAGCAGTAAACTAGTTTTCACTCTTTCACCAATCCATAAATAACCAGTTTATAGCACTGATCTGAATCCTCATCCCCTGAAATACAAATCACTGTCACTGTGTCATCATGAGGCAGGCCTTGGCGGTAAAATGATTTGCATATGCATGTTGAAAATCCAGCAGCTCGTCATTTCAGAGGGCCACCGGCTTCTGGTCTTCTCTCCTGAACAATCTGCGAACCACAACAGCGTAAAAAATAAAGGAATGCTGAAATGTTCCTTGCAGGCGCTGGTGTACTGTATGTTACAGCACATATGACCAGTGATATAGTGGTTAATACTCCTGCCTCTGCTTGAAATCTCATGTGCCACCCAGACAGCCTTCATCCCTTTCTATATGAGGCTTGTTTATGAAGAAAGCACCACAGCTGGCACAGGGGGAGGGAAATAAAAATAGTTTTAGGGCCAAATTATGCATTGATTATTATTAGGAATATACTGTTTCATGTTTTTATCTTTCATTTCCCAGATCATCGAGGGAGGGTGTATGTGTGTGTGTGGGGGGGTGCAGCTGGTCTATAGAGGTTACTATCAGTCATTTCAGACATGGCAGTTCAACAAGGACCTAATGAAAATCCTACAGTCTCTTAAACACATCAGCATATGGAGATACTCATCCTTCTGGCAAGCATAAAAATGAGATTTTGACCATTTTTGGAGAACATCGTAAATCAAAATACAAATTTAAATCAACATTTTACATGACTTTATATTTATGAGTCATAACGAGCTGTGTCCTACTGTAATTATTTATATATCAAGAGCACTGATCCTTCTGTAAATCAATTTAGCAATGATTTATTCTCCAGTCCCTTCAGTGGAGAGGTTATCCTATGTCCTATTGTTAAGGATTGGTCTTTGAATGCATTCTATTAGCCTATACTTTTTTTTTTTTGCTTTTCTATTTGTTTTGTAGATTAGAGAGTTATTTGAATGGGAAACGGAACAAAAGCATTGCTACCAATAACAAAGCATTTTTGAGAATGAACAGCAAAACAGAATACTCATTTTCTCTGATTGAAATTCCTGAGCACTCCTTTAAGTTCTGCAAAATGAATGGTCACAAGTCAGTTTGAAAAAGCTAATGGGATGATTGATTTCTCTGTCAAATGCATTCCTACTCATTTCATGTGATTAAAACAGATGAGGACAAGGACGAGGCATCAATCAGTCAAACAGGAAAAGAAAGAAATGTTTTATCTTGATATTAGTGTATTATTTCCATGTAAGTGTAGTGAATTGTAGGAAAAGGAAAACCGTAAATAGCTTAAGACACAGCAGGTTTATTTCTTCTTATAAAACAGCCTGGGTGTCTTGAATTCCAGAGCTGTGCCTATTTCTCTTTGGTCTGCGGTTGTGTCTTTACTGCTTCTATTTTGGTCTCCATCTCAGTCCAAAGTGTCAGCTAGCGCAGGAGGGAAGTGGCAAGCCAGTCTTTCACCGTGGGGAGAGAAACCGAGCGTTAGGTTGTCTAGCCGGAACCCCATAGAGACGTTAGCCCCACAGGTACATGCTAATGAAGGCAGCAGAATCAATATTCCTGCCATCCTCCCCCATCAAAACACACACACATGTTCGTATTACTATACTTGTGAGGACCTTCTATTGACTAACGCTGTTCGATTTCGTCAACTTATAACGTTCAATACATTCCAGGAGTTATTTTGTGATGAAGTGTTGTAATTTGTTTTTTTGGTGTACCCACTTTCGCTCCACCTGCGTTGTCGACTCCTACTTCTTTTTGTGATTTCCTACGTTTCCCAGAATGCCTTTTGACGGGCCTGAACTTGTTGAATTCAGCTGTTGGTTATACATGCAGGTGGAGAGAGCAATAGCAATAGCATAGTAAGAACAAGAGAGTTTTTCCACTTTTTCAAGAAAAAGTGAGAGTTGCGGCCCTTACTCAAAACATGTCATGCAGCTGCATTGCATTCTGGTCTATTGAAGCCACTGTGGGTGGAGAAATTGGTCTCTCTGCCTCTTCTACAATGCATTTCTCCCCGTGTGATTGTTGATGCAAAATGTGGTCTCTAGAAAGAAGCCCTTGCTCTTTGGATCTGAGGGACTGACAGCAAAACCTGACGTTTACCGTTGATGCTTTAGAGAGAAACATCTTTCTGTTCCATTTGGCCAATTATCCACAGGAATGAGAAAAATACCAAACAAAGTGGACCAAGAAATGTGCGGTACATTGCCAATAGCTGTTTCTAAGAATGCTAAAGTGTTTTAGGGTGGATTTGTCCTTTAAGATTCACCATTAGATGCTTAACCTTAACCCTTATCCTAACCCAAACCCAATCCTAAATCTAATCTTAACTCTAAACCCAAGACTAAATTAAACTAGTCCCTTGTAGAAGTCAGGATCGGCAAAATGTCCTCACTTTGAAGGATTCTCCTCATACCTCTATTCTTCTGAGGATATTTTGGTCCTCACAAGGATAGAAGCGCAAGAATACACACACACACACTCACATACACCACAGATCTTCATTGTGCCACATGATGCGAGCCTGCTATCCCCTGTGATTTGGTTACAGGGGGGGAGAGCATATCACAGAAGATTAAAAAAGGGAAGGAAAAGGGAAAATGGTGTGTATTCGTAATAAAGACGAGGGCAGGGTGTGAAAAAAGTGGATAACAGCTGATATTGGATGAAAAAAAATAGAGGCAAAGTCACAGATAGTAGGGTGAAAGGAAAGTAGAAATGGGGGAAAGGGGGAGTGGAGGAAGAAACAAAATAGGTCCCCCGGGTGCTCGGCTCTTTTTTCGCCCCATGCTGCGTGCCGAGGTCGGGCTGGGTGAGGTGCTGTTCACCGTTATGGCAGAGAGAGGCTGATTGACTGGGGAGACTGGATCCCCATCATCCCTCCCCAGGCTCCTCTCAGCAGCGTCAAGCCCGCCAGAATATATAGTAGGACTTCCAGTGAAAACTTTCAAAATAAAACCCTTAGTGACGAACAGGTGTTTAAGAGGAACTAAACCCCAAATCCAAATCTGTGTAAAGCCTGACATCTAATGGTAAAAAGCATGCTACTGAAATGGCCATCTGCTATTGGCTGATCTTTTGTGTCAAATGATGTCAACTTCTATACAGATACAACAGGTGGTGACATCACCGGGACCAAAGATCAGCAAATAGCAGATGACAATTTCAGTAGCATGCTTTTTACCATTAGATGTCAGGCTTTACACAGATTTGGGTTTGGGATTTAGTTACTCTTTAAATGTTTTTTGAGTAATACCAGTGATGTCGTGGTAAATGTGGTAAGGTGGGTAAACTATGACCAGTCAGTGATCATCAAAAGGCATCACAACCACATACATGTACAAAAATCAATCTGTTAGAAAAATATATGATCTCTGATATGATATGCAGTTTGATTACATGTTTATTGTAGAACTGATCAATACTACACTGGTTGTCTATGGGAAGCCCTTATCCTGAATTGATACTAATGTGACATTTTGATCAGATTCCGCACAACAATGCATGAATATTGCCTATTCTTCTTCTTCTTCTTAAAATTATTATTATCCTGGGTTTCAATGGAGAGTTTCAGTTCCCCATGGTCTAAATGCTGTTTCAGGGGCTTTTCCACCCTGACAAGAATAAAATCCTTGGGGGGAAACACTGAATACCTTGGAATTTTTACGCATGAAAATGGTAACATTTTGAAAAGCCTAATTGAATATCAGCACAAAATATCGGCTATAGGAACCTTCAGTGCAAAAATATCTGATATAACCCTAGTTTTGATACTGGTTTAGATGGGGGTTCCCATGTGATCCCAGACATTTTTATTATTATTATTATTATTATTAGGCTATTATACATCTGTTTTATTATAATTTGTATTAGGCTATTTAAATTTTTATTTTTACGCTTTTATTTTGAAGGCAAAATTGCCTTAGTGTTAGTCTCATTTTAGCTGTATCTGGCTGGCTTGACGCATGTCTCTCTCTCTCTCTCCCTCTATCTATCCTCTCTCTCTCGCTCGCTTTCTCTCTCTCTCTCTCTCTCTCTCTCTCTCTCTCTCTCTCTCTCTCTCTCTCTCTCTCTGTTTCTCTCTACCTCTCTCTCCCCGCCGTCATCCGGCGCTTCGCCGATGCCTCGTTAAACCGACAGGAGCCCGTGCCGCCGTCAGGAAGGATGAGCCGCCCGGTAACCTGAGAGAAAACGAGATTTTGAAATAGCGGATTTTATTAACATTGTTTTTCCCATGGAGGACAGAGTGGACGGAGAGCAACTCAGAGAGAGGATTTGAACCGGCGTTCACAGTCGCTGCAAGTGTGTGAGTGTGTTTGTGTGTGTATGTGTGTGTGTTTTGTTAGAGTGTGTGTGTGCTTGGTTGGACACCCACTCAGTGATGCAAACCTGAGCATGGATTTTGGCATGTGGAGGAGCAGGTAAAAGGTAAGACTCGTGACACTTCACACTGTGCATTAAATAGCTCAGCTTTAATACTCTTGGCATTAATAGGATTTTGAGCTCCAGTGGTTTCAATCTGTTGCCCAGATTAATATAAATCTTTTCCAGCACACTCCCTATTAACTCGCTATTAACTCACAGGAAAAGAGATTGACACTTGGTTTCATCAGTCTACACAGCAGACTATAGGCGTAGTCCCTATCTGGGAATGAGGTGTGAGGATTTGGCAGGATGCAAGCAATTAAATTAACAGGAAAAAATACCTGATGAGGTCCCTGTGAGGTCTATAATAATGAATGGAGATAAAAAAAAAGCTGAGGATGAGTTTGGGAGTGATGGAATAAAATGTGGTGCATACATTGTATGTGTGATGAGTTTGGGTGGATGACGACACTTTTCCCAGCAATCTGGGGTGAAAAGAGGCAGGAATAAAAAAATGGAATGGAATAAAAAAAAAAAAATTGTAAAATTGACATGGATGAAAGATGGTGAATGGAGCTGAATGGAGTTTGATGGCGATGGCTGTGGATGTGAGCCTGGATGTAGTTTCCATTCAAGATAATTGATGGACAGTAAATAGATTGCAGCTCTAGATTGGATGACATGTTGATGCCAGATAATCCTCTCCCAGCGCCAACGCGCCTCGTACGGCCGATAAGATCCTCCATGAAGCTGCACAGCAAGGACGAGACATGCGGTGGATGAAGTTGGTGGCTGGTGCTGTAGAGTTAAAGTGGCCCTGCAATAGAACAGACTCATATTTGTTTTTTCCACCCAAAGTGGACAAGGATCCCTAAAAGCCTGGGGAGGGAGGGAGGGGGGGGGTGAGACATGGTGTGGATGTATCCTTTCATGCGGATGAGCGCTCGCAAAAAAACCCTCACTTTACTCGCTTTTCTCCTGACCCTTACATATGAGCAATGGAACTGAATTATAAATGAGCAGTGCTCCAGCCAAGGGACTTCGCTACTGTGTCTCTCTGTCTTCCATTGGCATTAATTGGGTATGGCAGGCCTACGGTAATTGAGTCCAAATTTGATCTTGTAGTTTTTAGCGTCGTAATGGCAGAGCAAAGTTCGAGCAAAATCGCCAGAAACGCATTTGGAAGCCAAATCTACAAAATAAAAGTCCCATGAAAGGAGCTTTGAGGACCAATGTTCCCTCTAAGCTGATAGTTTGTTGACATACGACTAATAATTTATCACACTGACCACATTATGATATCTTCTCCGCGGATATGTAGTGCATATAAGCAGGTTTTGGTAAGTTGTTCTTAGTGGCAAATGATATCAGGTGCACAGACTTTGCCATACCTTAGGGCTGAGTGAACTACCGCCCCTGCTGTCTCCAAGCAAGAGGGATGCTAATGGAGGAGAGAGAGGATAGAGGCGTTACCGCTGCAAGAGAGAGAGAGGGAGAGAGTGAGTGCATGTCTGTGAGACATGTGTGAGGCGTTTCCATGGCAACCTGTCAGGGGTGTGTTTGGTCCCTTGAGACGGGGAGAGGAGCGGAGGGGAGGAGAGAGATGAGAGGCGAGGAGAAAACTATCCCTCGTTAAGGGTGAGAGGGGGATGGGAATGAGATAATGGAGGGAGGAAGGTAGGGTAGGACTGTTTCCACCACTCCCATTGTTGTTTTTTTCCTCCCCCTCAAACATACTGTATTTTTTTTTTCTTTCTCACGTTAGCTCCGCAATTAGATGGGAAGTAACTCACGGTGCTTGTCTTTGCTGTATTCATGGGAATAACCGTCAGAACGACTCGACGGAAGCAAGGACTCGGAAGCGCTCACGTGTTTGAACTCGTTTGAAGTCGACAAGATGCCACAATTGAAGTTTGCCGTTGCTCCTGATCAGCTTTTTCACACTTAGCATCCATGCACTTAGTGGGTGATATGCTTGAGTTCATCTTTTACAGCAAACCAAACATTGTAGTGTCGACCACAAATGAAAAATCTGGCAAGTAATTGTGTCCTACCATGGCATTTTAAAGCTACAATATGAAACTTTTCACCTTGAGGCAGGAAGTGTTTGCTACTCCCGCCCTCCTCCCCCTCAGTTGGTCAAGTTCACTCCCCAACACTTGTCTCTCAACTTGATGAGTTGTCTGATGAACTCTGTGGGATAATTTAGCACTGCTAGCTAGCATGTAGCAAACCTATAGCAAACTGGCTAACATCCTACCAACATCTCATGTGTTATGTCAAAAGTTGTGGAATGAGCATGAACTCTGAAATGCAGATATTTACGTGCTGTGGAAACTAATTATGTGAAAATTACATTCCTCCACCACAAATTTGAATCCGTGACAATAACACGAATTGGTTTCTGTTAGACATGGCATTTTCAGCTAAAGTTTGGGTAATGGTTAAGTTTAGGCAAGTAAAACAACTTTGGTTAAGGCTTGGGTTGAGGTTATGGTTAGAAAACTAAAACAACTTTGGCTAAGGTTAGAGTTAAGGTTATGGTTAAGTTTAGGCAACTAAAACAACTTGGTTAAGGTTAGGGAGAGGCTTTGGTCATGCTAAATAAGAAAAACGTATGCAAAAAATTTAAATTTGACTCACGGTAGAAATTTCTTTTGTAGAAGCTGAGAATTGCAGTCGCTGGTATTGAAGGCAAACTCCCCCGCCCATCCACCACCCAGACCACAACACCCTGACTTTCCAACTGCACTACTTCAATGTGAGACTGCTTCCTGTTTATAGTCGTGTCTCCTTCACATAACCATTTTGTGCTGGGAAAACAGAATTTTAACACTTTACGTGCCACCAACATGTAATTTGGTGTTAACAAGTCGTGTTCATTTCATGTTTTTGAGTGACATCTGGTTGCATCTCACCTATCTAGCTGTAGCTGTGAAAAGTAATACTGATGTTCACCGTGTTTTTGAACAGGTCTTGTCTGGTGCATGTTTAGCTTCGCTGTACTTTTTTTTCTCACTGTTGTTTTTCTCCGTTGCTGTTGCTGTGACTTCCCTGCTCTGTGGCTTCTAGCCTCACCTTGATAGCCACAACCAGCTCACCGCTGGGCACGCCCATAATGTATAATATATCCTACTTATTTAGTGGTATTTTAATGTGAAAAAGTTGCATATTGCAGCTTTAAGAGTTGTGATCACAAAATGCTTTATGTGATGAACATTAGTTGAAATGAATACGTCATTCCCTTCACCAAACTGCACGATTTTCTTGCTGGTGACGTCAGAAGTTTCCAAGCAGTATTTTCCGCCTGAAAGCTGATTTGAACATTATTTTCTAGTAGTAAGCTATTTACCAGCTGAAAGCCAACGTGAACGGTATTTTGTAGTAGGAAGCCGTGTTTCCCATGACGTGGTTGCAGTATAAATGCCTAGTCACACAAGACGCATTTTGAAGGCTGAACAACTCAAGCTGTGCTGCACCAACATTTTTTGTTGAAGCCTACAAAGCAGAGCAGCCCGCTGTGTTTTTGTGTTGTTGTTGCTAGGCAACCACAGAGGATCAGCTGTCAGTCACTCAGCCAGCTGTTGTTTATTGTGCAAGTTAGAGTAAGGTTAACGTGATTTAGCTAAATTATACAAGAATTTTAAACAATAGAAATTCATGGTAAAAAGTTACAGAAATTTGGAATGCAACAGTAGTAATTTGGCTGTTTTCGGTTTAGATCGTGGTAACTCCAGTTTGTGAAGTTGACCCTCCATGTTTATTGTTTACAAGAGTCACTGCAGAAGTCCCGCCTCTCCGTTGATCTGATTGGACAGTAAAGAACAAACCAACAGTGACATAGGGCGCCTTTCTGCTCTGAGTGGAACTTTTCTCAACTTAGTGCTCGAGACGCCTAGCGCAGAAATACACGAAGTATTCAGCAACGTAAAAGCAGCGCACCTGAAAACGCATCCTGTGTGATTGGGCCCTAAGTCTTTAGAGAGGTTTGAAAGACCAAACTCAAAAAGTGAAGAACACAATTATCATGTTATCATGTGAAAACCTAGCAACTCCAATTTTGGTGATTTCATATTTGAACTTCAGTTGAAGGATTACATTGTCCTGTTAGGGTGGAGAAAATTCTATGACCCTTGGGCTTATGAAACCATTTCAGAAATAACTCAAATATGCTGAAAAACTCAAAAATGTGTGGTGGTTAAGCTAACAAAAAGGCTGTTTTCTTCTGTCTTCTTTCTTCTATCTCAAAACTGTCAACTTTTCAGCAAAAGTTGACATTTTGGAGATACAAGGTTGGCTTTTTTCACCCAGTGACGATAAAAGGATCTGAAGGGAGTGACAGATAGATGGGAATCACAAAACACCTGAAATAAAATAAGATAAAATGCGATAAACTTTTTATCACTGCAGGGACATTTCTCTTGGATGTCGAAGCCGCAGCGCCAAGGACATGAATACAGTACATGAAACCGGCAACAAACGGCGGCATAAGATAGAAACATCACACATGCGTCAACCACACCAAACAGTCAGGCGGTGATAACAGTCGGCATCCTCTCTCTCTCAGTCTCCATGGTCTCATGCTGAATATGGATGCGGCGAAGGTAACAGGGCAGTGCGGGCTTTCTCCAGCCCCGCGACGCATCGTCTATGCAGCGAGCGATGGAGTGTTCGGTTGTTATTGGAGACTGGGGTTTGTAGCTTCAACAGGGAAGACGAGGCGGCTCTGTGGGGCCCTTTGCAAGAGTATGATTAGCATTGCAGATGGAGGTTTCTGTAGGCGTCAGTTTCAACAAACTCAAGGTCCCCCCGTCTGCAGCACTTGATTCAGATGTAACAGTGGTGCGTGGGAAATTCACAAGAGCAGAATTATGCTCGAACATTCAAAGAGACTATTTTTTGCTCAGGTATGTTGCACCCCCTGCACACACAAACACACTCTCTCACTCTTTCTCGGTAAATACACACTAGGGGTTGACCGATATGGGATTTTGAAGGCCGATACAGACGCCGGTATTTTTGGCTTAAAGCTACCGACAAGCAAAAACCAGATCTGATTTTGAATAAAAGCCTAATATCAGTAATAAAAGGCAAAGCAATATATTGGTAGTACACACACACATATATATATACACACACAGACACACACACACACACACAATACATTCGCTAATTAATTTGCCACAAACACAAATGAACAGGAATCCCAAGGTTGGAGCTGGTTGATGAGGGGATACATCGCTTCTTTTTTAAAGGTGCAATGTGTAGCATTTTTAAACATTTTATCATATAATGGAAAAGTCACTGAAGGCACGCGCATCAAACACAAACACAATGAAAATACACTGAAAAAATATGCAGTCCGCACACTGCGCTGATCCCATTAACTAATTTATTACCCATTTAATGTGACCTTTCGAGGCTTATATATATTTTTTCCAAATTAACTGTGATATGTAAACAATGGCACCAGTGGAGACGACTGGTAGCCTCTATCTCACACCAGTGGTATTGTTAGTGCTAGCATTCCTCAAAATTAAGATAACATTTTTCAGAAACCTCCTCCATAAACCTCGCTCTCTGTGCGTCTATTTTCTTTGCGCTTTACTGAAGAGGATAAACATGTTGGAAGTGATTTTTCCTCCTTCCACCATCTGCTGTTGCCAGAAACACTGAAAGCTTTCGCTCTGTTTGCTCTGGAAGAACAGCGCCCTCCTCCTGTTTTGTACCATAAACCTGGTGACACACAGTGCAGTGTAGGAGGCTGGTAGAAGCTGCCAATCTTCCCGGTGATTATCTCATTTGTTTACAGTAATTACACTAATGTAGCAAATTTGGCAATGGTAGTAATGATTTATTTATGTTAAAATGCTACACTCAGCACCTATAAAGAGTTACACCAGTTTTAGGTAGAAATTTGCCATCTGTTGCTGCCATAGACGCTTCCTTTTTCTTGCTTCTTATTTATTGATTTATTGAGGATAAAATGCTACATGTTTTAAGAGCCTTTAAGAGCGAAGTGGCCATTCTGGGGCTGTGTTGTTTTTAATCCTGAACCCTTGCAGCTATATTATATTAATACCCAATAAGGTTATCTGTCCCCTCAATGCAAGTCAACTTACACTGAGCACCCAGCAGATACTACAACGAAGCGCTACTCGTGGTTCCTGTGACTACCGAAAACACCTCTGAGGTGCTAAAAGTCAAAATGTTTTTAAGTGCCTGTCACTCTGTCAGCTATATATAAACACGCTCGACTCTTGGCAATGTGAAGAACCCATAATAGCGCATCCTTTCCATTGAAAATGAGAAAATGAAGCAACAGACAGGTCTCTGGCGGACACGCTCCCTTATGATTGCCAGTAAAATGGAGAAGGCTTTCAACACAGCAGTGTTTTCAAATCGTTGTGGTGTTCCCATACCCAGAGAAAAGTTCACGTCAATCAGTCCTTCGAATCCTATTGCTGTACTTTTACAGATTATTTAAAACCGCAATCTGTAGTGGCAGCATGGTGCCTTCTGTTTAAGCAGTGCCTTCATTAACATAGCGGTTTAATATTATGGAAGATATTTTCTCCCTCTGAATTCCATTGTCTGAGCTGTTTATACAAGGACTGACACTGTCTCTCAGCTAACTGGGAATTATACAGTATATTGCTGCTGTTGGTTGAAAACCTTGTATCTCTAGAAAAACAGCCTTGACCACCATGCATTTTCATTTTATCCAATGGGGGTTTGAAAGGGTCTCATAAGCCAAATAGTTGTACAGTTTGCTCAACGCAGAGGAAGCATGTAATCCTTCAGTTAAAGTTAAAACATGAAAATTACAAAAATTGGAGTTACGACAAACTGTAATGTGTATTTTGGGGCTATAAAAGGTTTGTTTACATACTTAATGCATTTAAACACAAGTTAAATACACTGTACTTTGAGTTACAATGAACATAGCAAATTACATTTTACTTTCATGGAGTAGCTTTTTTGTGTAGGCTACTTGTACTTTTTTTGAGTATTTTTTTAAAGTCTTTTTACTTTTACTTCAGTAGGTTTCAGTAGGTTGCTACATTTAAAATCACATCCATTACAGAGTACACATTTTGTAGCCTTTCCATAAGCATTGTATGAGAAACTAATCATAAATTGCATCTGCATTAAATGTGTTTAAGCAGGTGGAGGAAACATTAACTAACTGTAACATCAACTGCTCAGATGTATCCACTATCCAGCTTAGTTCACATTAGCCAAAAAGCTATCCATCTGGCTACAGTGTTATTGCTTTGTGCTTGACTGGTTGTTAGCTAGTTTGTTAGCTTTGCTAGCTAGCTGGATAGCTACAGTAACTTTTACTCAGAGTAGCCTACATTTGAACTACTACTACTACTACTTTTTAATTTTACATAACTAGATTTTAGCTGCAGTAATTTTACTTCTACTTAAGTAAAATTTCAGCAAAATACCTTCTACTTGAGGATATGTTGGTTCTCTTTCCACCCCTGGCTAAGAACATGCCAGTAAGCTTATTTTCCATCTCCAAGTCAAACTCTTTAACCCAAAATTTGGTCAAATAATTGGCTTATCGTATCTCTACATGACGTTTCTGCGTCATTGGGTAGTGCAGGAGAAAGACTGACAGGAAAGAAGACAGGAAAGGAGAGGAATTACATGTGACATAAGCCAAGAGCCAGATTTGATATCAGAATGTCAAGAGTACATGCTGGCTCCTACCCTCCTCCTGCCCCCATCTTCATCCCTCTCCTTTTTGGTATTTATTGCAGCAGTAAGGGTTGTAACCCTGCGTCTCCAGGAGTCCTGCCTGAATCTGGCCCATATTCTATCATTAGCTCCCTCGACCTCGCTCCCGCTGCCTCCCTCCATCGCCAGTTACTGCAAAATTTAGTTAAGTTACACATAAAAAATGATAAAAACACATAAGGAAGGGGGAAATAAATTACAGATCGTTGTGGGCGACACAAATAAAAGCCCTGGGCTGTTTATAAAGATGCCACAAAAGAACAAAGAAACGAGCAAAAAAAGGTGACAGACGCAACTGAATTGGATTAACCGCGGGTAAATGGCGACACAAGTCAACAGGGAGGCATTTTGGAATGTCATTTAAAATGCATAAACGACAACGCATAAAATAAAGTAAACCTGGTGCAGAAAATGAAGTCGGGGAAAGGGAGAGTTGTGGTATGTGAGTGGGAGAGTGCGACATAAATGAGATATTTTGATTTGAAGGCATAGTGTACCAGTGAAAAAAATTTAGACAGCATCTTCTATTGCTTCTATCTGCTGCAGGCCGTCTGAAGATAGCAGACTGTGAGCATGCATTACATTTCTATCACTCTGATATCGACAAAACATACATTCAATACACACAGCAGACTGAAATATGTCCATGAGGGTTAAACATACATATCACGTTTACTGGCCCAACCGAATGACACCAAATAATAATGATATCCTGTCATCTCCATGCGGGGTAATAAAAACAGCTCATAATTGCCTGTCATAAATGATGCAAGGAGCAAAAAGCCTTTCTGTTGTAGGCTTCAGAAATAAAAACCACTCAAATCCAAGGTGGTCAGTCTGGCTTTATTACCTCCATCAATGGAAATGGACGGTTACGTTTTCGCCCCATTCCATCTCTGTTTGCTTGTCTATTAGCAGGATATCTCAAAAACTAATCAATGGATTTGCATGAAACTTTGTGTAAAGATTGGTTTCGGGGCAAGGAAGAACTGATTAACTTTTCATACCAATTGGACAAAAGGGGGCGTGGCAGTAGGCGTGGCTTCTCATAAAAAAAAACAACTTCTGAACGGATTCACGTAAGACCGTCAAACTTTGTGGCCAATCAGCAGACAGAAGAAGAGGCAAACCCTCCATTGTTGGCCCAATCAAACAACATGGGGACACTGGAGAGCTCATTTCCAGTTTAGACATAACCGCCCTGATCATGTCCCATTTCAGGTCCAGTCATGAAAATATGTACATCGTTTAATGTGGAGGAAGAAATAAACTTTTGGTGAAAATCCAACATGTGCAACTGGCATATCTTGACAATTGCATAGTGTTGGTGGAGGTACGCGCTCTACTGGGTGCCATCTAGTTAAGAATGCTCAATAACAGAGCGAATAAATACAGCACAGACCCGTGCAGCGCTGTTTGCTCGGGGTGGAAACGGAGCAGGCGGTGCCGGGCTCCCAGGGAACCGTCACTACGGCGTAGTAACTACGCTGTCAATACAATCCGCCCAGCGAGCCGTATAGCCGCAGCGCTCGGCCCCTGTCATCATTATCAAGCACTCCGCAGAACAGAAAGGCCATTAAACAGTCGGTATAGCACAAGGCCCGTGTGTGAGCGTTTACAGTTGCGGAGCCCGCAGCTACTCAGCTGTCGCTCTGCGCCGATGCCAGGGCCGACGCTCCGTCCGAGAGCAGGCTCCCGGCCCGCGGGGCCGTTGGTCCGCAGCCAGAGCTGCAGCTTCACTGGCTATTTAGGATGATGCCATCACCGCCGCCGCACGCCCTACAATGGCTGTGTCCTTCTGTCTGCGTCAACGCCGAGCAGCGGAACCAAAGGCAGCCATGCAGAACTGTCTCTGAATCAGGGTCATTGGAATTTTGCCATTAGTTTTATTTTTATGCAGTTTCCAGTTTTTATTTCAATTTCAGTTTAGTTGTAGTTCGTTTTCAATGTGGGTTTAGTAGTAGTTTAAGTCTATTTTTTCTTTGGTTTTTGTTTAGTTTTTATTGAGTCTCAGTTCTAGGTTCAGTACTTTTTGGTAGAGATGGTATTTTTTAAGGTACAATGATAGAAGTTCAGAACAGGTATTTAGCATCTGTTTGCAAGAGGTATTGTATAATAAAACAATAAATAAATTATTTTTAAAATGTATCAATGTTAATTTTTCAATACATCCTCAGCTAATTTAAAGTTTGGACTGCTTCAAATTTCTCTGCTGAAAATTCATTCCCTTTTTTACCCTGCAATTAAACAAAAAAGACGAAAACTACCATTCACATACTGTATATTTTTGTTTTATTGAAAAAATAAAAACATAGATACAGATACAGACATAGATACATGCTTCAGATTGAATTTTTTTTAACTTTGGCCAAAATACAGACAACTGCAGAGAAGATGCTTTTTTCACTCCATTGACCTAAGACTTGTTAAACCAACTTCCAACACAGCGCAAGCTTTTCAGGTATATAACATAATGCAAAATTCATACTCTGGGTGAGGCATCTAATTTTAGGCCCTAAAAGTCCTATATTTATAATGGAAATACAAATTCTCTCTCAGTAGAAACAGTCTCTTGTCTGTAGAATCAAATAGGAGTCTCAGGGAGGAAGGGACTCTCTTTGTGATTTATGCTGATTAGACGGGTGGATTTATACATAAATATGTTGCCTAGTGCAGCATTAACGAGAGCCAGGCAAATTTAGTTCCATCTGACATTTATGTTTGTATGCCGAGCAAACGCATTCACTCTAATACTGAATGTTCTTTGCAATTTAGCAGGCATATACAGGAGTAAAAGAAAGAGTGTTTGAGCACAGAGAAGTGCAATAAGAACACAGTGTTTTGGAGAGTGTCACACTTCGGAGCGAGGGAAACGAACAGAGAGCCGCAGTTGGGACAGTGACAATTTGACGAGGGAACATCCTGAGTGTGTTGCATTTCCCTAATCTTGTGAAATGTGCTAGCATTACTTCTCACTGTGTTTGTCAGCTGCTTTGGGGATTAATTAGCATGGCGGTGTCGGAAATGGATCCAATGCAGATGAGGACTGTCCCTTATTCCGCATGCTGTGAGTGGGCCAGCATCACTCTCTCACATTAAAAACCTCCTGTGAGATAGAGGCTATATACATTAAGTGATACTGTCGTTCTGTTGTTAATGGACTCATAAACTCGGCAATTTCAGTAAGCACCTTTCCATAAAGTGATACTGTGACCTCCCTTCTGTAATCAGATAGAGTAAAACAGCGTAAAATCCTGGTCTAAATGCAGCCAAGATGCATTGAAGATCCAATAACCAAAACCAGCGAAGACCACAGACACATTTGGTCACTTTACTAACAACATGTACATGTACATGCAAATGCATCTTCAATCCACATATAGCAACCACCAAAATAGAAATAAATCTAACTGAATGCAAATCAAGCAGGCAGCAGACAGCTGTGATAGTAACACACTTGTCAAGTCAAGATCCTGCTGGATGTGGGGAACACATGGGATGAGGTGTTCACTGTCAGATTTAAGAGATATAAATATTACCAGAGGAAGTGACGTGCGCTGTAATCTGCGTTTTAGCCAGTCAATTTCATTGTGTATGCCAGAGACGCGCTTTAATGTCAGGTGTAAATGTAATCCTTGTCTAAATGTCTAGATGCAACCCAGATGCGAGATGCATGCTAATGCCAGGTGGGAAGGGAGCCTATGGTGGAGAGGCGCCCTCCAGTTTCATTAGTCTCCTTCCATTCACTCCTGGCTCTGTTGCTAGACTTAATTGAAAGTGCAGACTTCACAAAATTATAGGATTAGCAAGCAAACTCTGGATTTTGTATAGCTTGACACAGTAAACATAAAACAGACAGTTCCAGTCCTCAGGTCTTGATTGGCTGATACACGTTAAACTACCCAATAAACACACAGCTGTGTCCACTTAACAGTTCATTTAAATATTAATGCGGAGGCTGAAAATCACCACTCACATCGGTGCTTATGTGTTGCTTAGCAACCATGCTGATTAGCTGCTGTTCAAGAACAATACTGCTTAGCGGAAAAATAATATTAAATTATTATTTAATTACCGTGGATTACAAATAAAATAATTGTTTCACATTTGTATTCTGTTTTTATTACAAAGATGTGTTGGTGCCATTTTATAAAAGCAATACGTAACTAGAGGCTCTGCTTTACAGTGAGTTTAGAATGGCTAAGAGGCTTTGTTAAAATCTGAAATCTCTGGTAGAGATTAGGGCAGAGAATACGTATCAAAGCTTCACTTGTTTGATGGGTTTAACTGTACTGCTCTAAAGAAAAGTTTGAAGCTAATTACTGACCGGTGATGCCAAGGAGAGGATGACTATGGAATTTGCCCCTTCTCCATTTAGAGACATGGATTGCTCAGTCACTCACCATGGGTTTCATTAGAGGAAGAGAGATTGCTGAAGTATTCTACTCAGGTAGAATCACTGCTACTTCATTTCAGTTTTACTGGAGTCAGAGTTCTCAAGAGAGAAGAGTCTAATTAAAAGAGTTCCTCAAAATACGAGAAGTTTAGACTGTAAATGGGCCCAAAAATTAGGATGATGCACGGATTCTCACTCTGACTTAAGTTCTGTTGCATGCATCTTTCTCCTCATACCCAAAACCCTACGATATGTCTCGCGTTCCCCTGTAATGTAAAACAAGAAATCTGCATACTAATAAATGCCAGACGCATCAAACAGGATATGAACTGTTGAGAAACTAAAACTTGAAGGAAACGAGTTGGGCCGTCCGCTGTTGATTGGTGTCTGAAAAGTCAGAATGATATTTAAAGCCATTTGACAGCTCTCTGCAACTAAGCTGTCATGACGCGTCCTGCCATTTGCTGCATGTGCTCGACTTTTTTTAAGGGATCGTTAAAGGAAATGGCGCTAGCGGGGTGCACGGTGGGTGCCAAGAACATTTTCTAACTGGGTGCAGTCAGCGTTTCAGCACGGACAGGGCCTCGATCGCTGAGCTGTGCCGTCTTTTTGGACGATGATTTGCAGAGTTAGAGGCAGCACCCACCCTTTCCCTGCTGCCAACAGGTTGCCTAGGTTCCTCTAACTCCCAAATCCTGCTGCAGCTCTTAATGGAAGTATGTTTATATATTGGCCAGACACCAATGTGCAAAGATGGACGACCAAGGGCAGTTTCCATTGTGCTGCTTTCCAAATATCATAAGTGCTCTTACTGTGCGCTTGTGACCATGAGGGCGCTGCACAAGAACAAATTTATGAGATTAGGAAAAGACAACCTTCAGTGAGCAACGCAACCAGAGAGTGGCTTGTCAGTGAGTTGAGAAGAAAACAGAAAGAAGCTCGTCTTCTGATATAAAACCCATTTTTGATATAAAACAGATTCTTACCGTGAATGTTTGAGCTGTAAAAATGGGTAACAGCCTCATTCCGATCTGGTAAAGTATATGTCATTATGTTTTTATCAAATTAATGTCCCGAGGGCAAGTTTCTAATTCAATCTTTGTGCTCTGTTGTCCTAAACAAAACTCAATTAAAGCCACATGCTATTTAAAGGCAATGCCTCAGCAGTATAGGAGTAAATAGGAAAAAACGGATGGGAAGGACATGAAGGCACGCCCCAAATTCTGAATATGAACAGCTGAAACGTGCAGATCTTAAAGCTCCCATATTCTCCACTTCTCAGTGTTTTATTTTATGTCTTGAGGTTTGTGTGGTGTCATGTACCAAAAACACTCTCAATGCATTTTTACACGTTCATTTTCCAGCATCTCTCTGAGCCTTACCAAGAACAGGCTGTTTCTGTCGCTGTGTCTTTAAGGTTCATTAATATTAACGACCCCTCTGTTCTGATTGGCTAACCGCTTCAAGAGTGAAACGTGAGACACCGCGGCCCGGCGGCTACAGGTAGGGAAAACTCTCCTGTAATAAACAATGGCAACCGCTCAACCGCTTTGAAAAAAACACTTTGTTAGTCTATTATTACTTACAAAAATGATAATGAGCGAACCTTTGTGACGCCACAAAGTTACGGAAGTCCAAACGGCTCGTTTAGAGGCTCGCTTTTCTAATATGGATTGTGTGGATTTAGTTGGCGACCGTGCATTTTGATACTTTCACCATGTTTAGATAGCACATCCAACTCCTGTTTTACACGACATGGGACCTTTAATCCGCAGAATATCATCTTTACATAGTCTGGATTGGGCCATAACATATCATATTGTACTCATTTAACTATCACAGTAACTAACTCAATTAAAAAGTAGGACTGCATACTTAAAAAATAGGAGTACAAATCACAGAAGTAGTATTTCTTGAAAAATGGACTCCAATACAGTAAACAGAGCAGCTGTAACAAGTTCCTTTGCTCCTCTGGGCTTCATTGATAGAAAAATAGATGAGGTGTTAATGACTGGCACTGGCTGCCTGCCACCATTAGATCTCCATCCTCTGTAAGACACAGGCTTTTCCACTCAGGCCCCCTTTGTCCTCAGCTTCTCCGCATTGATTTTCTGGCATTTGCTTGCTTTCCCCTGAATGGTACAATTTGCTGCGTTCATAATGTGGAGATGGGTTAGCTGTTGCACAGAAACAGAATCCACAGCATAATAAAAATGCATGGCTTCACTATGCCAAACAAAGGAGTGGGCCTGGGTGATTTTCTGTGCCGCTCGCTTGACTGGATGGTCTTTCAAGTTTCATTTTCCCCAGAGGAATGCGCGTTTTAGGCTAACAATCGGTTAGATGACTACATGAAAGCGCAACATTGTTTTAAAACAATAGTAGAACTTCTATCCAAACCTCAGAAATCTTTCTATCCTGGAGAGGCAGAACGAACAAGGTATACAGTGATGTGAAAATAACTTCTAGCCATTGTGCACAGTGATTGAAAATTTCCTTCTTGGCAAGTTAGAAGACTTTCAACTGGATCTCAGACTGTGCAGAGTGTTTTGGAATATTTATGCGTGCATGTGTCCTATTCTGAATGTGTTAGCCAAGGGATTTCGGCGCATTTTAGCGAACATTTAACTGGTCCGAACCCGCTCCGTTCCCAAAGGGGGCTCGTATTTGCCAGTCTCTGCTGTACTACCTGCAGTCGGCCAATTATGCATCAGGTGTAAAAGGCAGGTAATATCTTGTGCAAGCATTCAGTAAGCTCACACACTAATTTGATGCTGTTACATTAAAGTAAGTTCGGCATTCTGGCGTAAACAAATCACAGGAGAAGTGCTTCTGTTTCAGGTACAATGAGCCTCAGGACTCTGTCAGGATTGTTGATAGGAATCTACATCTACTGAAACCAGTGCTTTCACTGCAGGGATAGCAGCAACTTGATTATCTAGTTGCTACATCTTGAGAAAGAGATTGTATTTAAAGGGGCATTGAGTGATTTGTGACCTTTATCAAACTCTATTGGCGCGCAGTGGGAATTGCAACAACATCAATAAAACCCTTAAACTACAGTGGCCTGTGATTGACAAAAATAGTAAAGACAGTGTTTCTTGAAACTCCAGTGTGTGGGGAGTAGGGATGGGATGATATATCAGAATTCAATATATTGCGATACAAAAATATGACAAAACGTATCGTGGGGCAGAAAAATGAATCACGATATTAGCTCCATTTTATTCTGCTGTAGAAATCACAAATGAGACAGCTTGCCAATCACAATTTCATGTGTTCTCCATTGAAATTATATTATTTGCACTTTGTAATGACATTTTTAAATTGTTGTTTACATAGCAGCCAACGCCATCGCTAGAAAGATTTGTGGCTCAGAAATAAACGTAATTCAGTCAGACTTTGTTCTCACTGAACTTTTATTTATTACATCGTATCGTGGTTGTATCGAAACGTGAAACTTATATCGCGTATCGAATGAGATAAACATATCATCCCATCCCTAGTGGGGAGTTTTTGTTCCAAAACAGAGCCAAAAAGTGAGATTTGAAAGCCAGAAATCTTAGCAGCTGGTCAAATAATGGTTGAGTTATTGGTATTGATCAACAACCCTATTAACACCCTGCAGATATATGATGGTCATTTTGTGCTATGGGGCAGTAAAAATCTTACTCATTGCCCCTTTAAGTTTTAGCTTCTACGCAGATAGCATGGCTCACTTTGAATATTAACATGATGCCATCTGTGCGATTGAACAGTTGAGTGCTCAAAGTGTAAAATGAATTCAGTGAACTTTTGATACATAGCTCATTTACTGATGGTAGGATAATACCTGACATTACTGAAAGCTGTTAATCTCCATCAGAAACATGAGCGGCCAGGTAGCAGAGGCTTAAAAGAGGGAAATAAGGACTGACACTGTCCGAGCGGAAGGGCTGACGAAAATCACTTGTGCTCCCTTCAACTCCAATGTCACCTTAGCTGTCACACTGACTCGAATTCACTTTAAGCCGGAGTGAATTCGCCTGAGTGACAGCGGAGATTGCTAATCCGTCAGAATGATTTGGTGACAGGGGAAAGTGTTAATCCTCCCATGTTATTCAGTGCCAGTGAGGACCGCCTAATCCCTCGCCGCGGGTCTGATGTAAAGCGAGACGACACTAACTAACCGGCTCTTCAGGAAAACGATAGTTAGGGTCAGACCGCCAATACACACTGATATGATATTATCAGCTGTGTCCGTGTCCTAAAAAAATGGGTTTAGGCTCAAGCGTATATAAAAAGAAACGGCATTCGTCTTCGGTTTTTAGGCATAGAGTATAATAGCTTTTGAGGCAAAGCTGAAAAAGCTCTTTCCTCTTTCGCGTACTGATTTAAAAAAGAAGTGGAAAGACAACATTTTGTTCCTCAGGCGGATGGAAATCATGCCTCAGGGGGCTTCTGTGGAATTTAAAAGCCTTTGGGAGGAGTTTTGTCAAAGTAACAGTCGCATATATGAAAGTCACTTCAGGGTGGAATGGATTTTTTTTTCTCACCCGTTAACAAGGTTGAGAAAACCTGCCCTATGTAGGTCAGATATTACACCGTCGGTCGGTATTGTGTCGTTTTATTTTGCTATTTCTTCCAAAATAAGATCAAATTTTGTAAAAAAAAAATAAAAATTGTTCAGCTTGATGAATGCACTTACATGGTGATGTGAGCTGAGATCTAGATTCAGTCTGTGTTCACAATCAGTGTGCAGGTATTACAGTAGTAAGGTTCAATCTGGAGTGCAGTTCTGAAAACTGAGCATCAAAGATTTAACTGTTATGTACTATCTATCTTTATTTAACCCGAAAAGGTTATTTAAAAAAAAATAACACCACACAAGCATAAAGTCAAAGATCATGAATATGTGAATAACTCAAAGTCAGCAGAACTTTATAATTCCAAGCTCGCAAAATGATTCGTTTGCATTCCATCTGTTATTTGGATTTTTTTTAGCTACAGAAGCCTTGAATGAAAATACTGTTGTCCCAGCTTTTTAATTTGCTCTTGCCTCAGTTTAAACCCTAATCAGTCTGAAGCCAGGGAGAACATGTTGCAGCTTTGGCACACATACATCCATACGAGTTCAAAAATCTGTCTCGAAAACTAGCTGCTCCAGGGATCCACCAACATCCATGCCTTTATCAGATTCCTATTAATAATTGCTAACAGGCGAAATTACTTCCTAGAAATGTGCTGCTGAATACAGACAAAATAGTCGTAGTTTGTAAGTGGAAGAGAATGTGTGTTTTTAGACTAAATGTTGAAAATGAGAGCAAATAGTAGTCATGACTATGGATCCCTAGGGCAGCCAATAGGGCAGCAGTAGACTGTTCATGGGCTATATAGAGGTATGTGTTCTGCAAAGTGACAATGACTTTGGCTTATAAATATTGCCTTAGATTAAGCCTTCTATTATCTTATAATTTTATCAAAGCATAAGACAAACATAATGTTATGAAAATCAATTTCAAAGCCGTTTTATTTAAATACACAGTATATCCCCCTCATACAGCAAGACTTAAATAGGTAAGTCAAAAGCAAAGTTTAACAAATGTGCATATAATGACTTATTACACGTAAAATATTTCCATTAAACATCTTTTTAAAAACTTCACAAACTTCTTTTGCAGAAATGTAAATGCTAGTTGTATTTAGAACTTATATTTGAAAATGTAAAAAGTCTTTTATAAGCCTCCATATTTCTCAGCTGAAAATTCCAAATTATACTCAAATGATTTTACTCCTAAACTAACATGAAAGCACCTCATGGCATCTTCAGACCTTGTGATTTATTTGTGAAAGCAGTTGCTGAATATATTTGACATTGTTGGAAATTCAATGTGTGTTGCTCCCTGTATTCATGTATGAGGGCTATGGGGGCTGATACTGTATTCCTTGGTTCTTTTCAGTATAAAATCTCTACTATAAGAATCACAATACATAATGCCTACTGCATTATACCTGTGAGTGTTACCTCTGCTCAAAGAACTGGATGCAGCTGTACTCACTGATTCTTATCAAGGCAACACAGAGGCAGCATGTAGTTAGTTATTTCTTTCTTTCTTCTTAAAGTAAATAAAAATGCCTCCTTTATGAGGTCCCTTGCTGTTTTACAATGGGAGTAGTTTTCATTGTTGTTATTTCCTCTGAAATCCCAAGAAGCCTCTGTTGAATCTTAAAATCCAGGACTGACTTTAGTCAATACTCCGGATCGATATGGGCACCACATAATTGCAACAGGCCCCTGCGAGGACAGTACAAATGCCTCCCTCGAGTTTTGTGGCAAACATAAAAATGTTGACAACAAGAGAGCATCGCACTTCAACCGGCTCCTTTTTTCCCCCTCTTATTTTTAGAGGTAGAGAATAGATGTAAGTTAACACTTGACCTTTCGAAGCGATGACGCCTCTTTGCCGTTGTGGTTTGGTGCCATCTGAAATTGAGACAGACACAAAGCTTTGGAGGCAGCCGCTGGGGTGCATAGCTGAACCCTTAAAAAACCAAAGAAAACCATATAATGTTGCATTGTTTGGAGTTTTTCTGTGCTAAAATAAAATCTTGTACGTGCTGTAGGCTATTTTGGGCTTTTTTAATATGATTGCTGGGATTTTACTGGTAATCCTAACCCTAACCCTAGCCTTAATAAGCCTTGGCTGGCACCCATACACAACTGCTAAAACTTGGTACTAAATGGTCATGTAATATTGAAGCCCAGCACATTACATGTAACTTGTTTGCAGAAGGTAAGCCGATTAGAAGGGGTGAAAGAAGAGGGGGTGTAATATTTTGAGACAAATCTCATTTTGGTGAATGGGGAAGGGGCCTATGAATCAGTGGTGGTATATACCATGAAAAATGGATGAGTTCTACCTCCTGAGACTAAAATTAGACAGAAACCTAATATGGTGAGTGTCCTTCAAGTAACACTTTGATTTATAAGCAACAACAAGAGAGAGGGTGAGAAAAAAAATCTGCTATTCTACAGAACGCTTGCCAAGACTGGTTGGGAAATGTAATGCTGGTCGACACGCCATGGAAAATCTGATTATTCCTTTTGCTGGAAACCTAAGCAGCCATTGAAATGAAGAAATAGCATCTCTTCAAGCATGCATTTTACACAATATGATTACTGCGTGGCTGTCCTTCAACAAGAATACTACTGAGGTAGAATATAAAGTGGCAAGGAGGATCATGTACAATAAATGTGAATAATGATACACAGAAGACGACACAATTAGTGAGATAACGACAGTCTTCCTTATTGGAAGTCTTCCATAGAGCGCCTTTGTGTTTCGGTGAGCCTGGTTTCCTGAAATGAGCACCATGGCTTCGAATGCAAATACGTGCTCCGTGCATGAAAAGTGAGAGAAATACGTTTTCCCGCCACAAAAGGGTTACATGAAGGAGGCACGACTAGAAACAAGAAGTAGTCTGACATACAAGTAGCAAGGTGGAAGTATGGGTGTTGTAGTCAGGAGGCGCAAATAAGTTTACCTTCAACTTCCGACTACCTGGGTTCAATTCCCAACTCATGCCAAGATGTTTTCTACAGGGTCAAGTATTTACTTAACCATGACCAAAGCCTTTCCCTAACCGTACCCAAAGTTGTTTTACTTGCCTAAAGAGTAACTAAACCCCAAACCCAAATCTGAAAAGTTGGGTACTGAACTGGCCTTCTGCTATTGGCTGGCCAGTGCAGTACCCTACTTTTCACCATTAGATGTCAGGCTTCACCACAGATTTGGGTTTGGGGTTCAGTTACTCTTTAACCGTCTCGTCGTTCGTGAAAAGCCAAACCTTTCACAAACACAAGAAAATGTCCAATTCATGCTGTTGTCACATAATCCAGTTTGTGTTATTGTCACTGAATCCAAGTCATGGTGGAGGAACGTAATCTTCACACGCGTAATCTGCGTGTACGACTTCGTGCTCATTTCACGAAACTCTATGAGACTGTGTTGGTTTCAGTTCAGGAGACTGCAGTGTAGGAGCACCCTCCTTCCCCGCTGTCTATCAGTATGAACAAACACAGACTTAAGTATTAACTAGGCATGTCTAAATCCAGAGACTGCAGGGGAAAGCAACATCCCTCGTTAGCCCCGCAGCGCGGTAGACGTACGGCGAGCCACATGGCGGAAGACAGGATACACTGTTGATGGCTCAACAAGGCACCGCTTCAGAGGAAAGGCATGGCCAGTGGTGCAGAAAGGAGCTGTTTAATTGGCGAGGTTTGAATGCACAGGCGCTAATTAGCCCAGGAGAGCGCGGTTCAACTTCCGAATCCCCAACAGCCTCCTGATAACTCCGCTGACATTTTGCACTCGGCGGGGTGGGCAGTGGGTGTGCAGAATGCCACAGATGCTGGAACGGAAAATGCATTTGGCTTGCTAAGTATTTGTTGTTGTGAATATTCTGTGCATTACAAATAAGCTAAGTTCTGTCGACACTGAATGTGCAAAACATTCGGGACATTTTCCTCATATTGGGTTGCAGAGTTCCTGATATTGTCTCAAAGCTTAAATTCTTCTCTAACTCATCTGCCTCTGTTCTCTACATCTCTACCTTTGTGATTGGTGTAGATTTAATAAGAGAAATCAATAAGGGATAATGGCTTTTACCTGGATTCACCTCATCAGTGGACTTCATAAAAAACTGACCCTAATATTTTGTGCATTCAGTGTATGGCATCACAACTGGTTCCCTTTGTGAATTAACATCAAATGGCAGGTAAATCACTCTTAACGCTTAGTAAACACACACAGTTCACTAAGTCGCATGCACATTTGTTTATGCATTAATTAGGCGGATGCAAAAAGGATCATTGGGTTGGCTGAGGTGTCTTTCCAGGTCAGCCAAGCAAATAGATGTTATCATGCGAGATATGTTATGGGATTTTCTGCTCATACTGCGGCACTAATCATCTACATGTGAACTCCCTCATGTGAAATAATTCCATTATTCATGCCGCCATTATATCAGGAGATGAACAAAGCAGAACAGTCGGGCCTCGGTGTGTGAGATTCCCAGGGAAAACTGCAGAATGAATACTCAACTCCACTATATGACTCCGGTGATCAAAAGTGACAAGTGAAAGCTCGAAAGAAATAGAAAGCGTTTGGTTTCGAAAAAAAACAAAACATTGAGCCAACACCTATCAAGTGTGTATTAAAATGCTTTGCAGAGGTTGCGGCGGGGGTCACCCGAATAAGAAGATTTATGTTGAGGCGGAAAAAAAAAAAAAAGATGATTCTTTCCAGAAGGCTGGGTGCAAAATAATTGCAGCGATGTAAATGAATTCCGAGCTTCTTGTAGCAAGGCTGCGGGAAGAGGATTGTGGATTTCTACAGAGTCAGAGGTAATTAGCGAATTTGCAGTGCAGAGCGTAACCTAAAAAATGACCCATGCATTCTCTGCTATGCTATATGACTCGACATAATGAGTACATAATTGATCTTCACTAACCTGTATTAACTGAAAATACAGTTTGCTATTAACATTATAGCTCAAAGATGCAGCATTGCAGATGGTACTCATACTGGCACAAAGAGACAGCACAGAGCACTGATTTAATGGACACCCTAAGGCAAAGTGAAAAGTGCCAGGCACAAGTTCTGTCAATAAAATTCATTATTAATTCAGAAATAATTATGTGGAAATCAATAATTTAGAGTAGTTTTAAACATTAATTGGTATGAACCAATGAAGTCCTCCTCGGTGTCTTTTAAATACGTTCACACAGCTTCTGTCAAAAGCCACAGCTCTGGAAACGAGCGGGTACAGAGGATAATAAGCGGGAATTTTACCGCGCGTGTCTTGACAGATCGGCCCGCAGATGAAAATCAACACGTGTGCAATTTGGAGTATTGCTGGAGTATTACGGAGACCTCCGGGATGAACTGTAATCACGTTCTCTAGCATTACTCGCTAACAGTCACATTAGAAACCGCCGTCGACGCAACAAGCAAACAAGGGTTTTATCTAATCTCGCAAGCATGACTTTCCCCATTCCTTCATATATTTCCTGTTTATCTTCTACTCCGCTCACTTATTCGCCCTCTCCTCTCTCTCCGTCTCTCTCTCACTCTCACCATGACTCATGCATCTCCCTACAGCTCCTTTTCGCCTGTCAGATTTTCTACAGTTTCGCTGTGACTCTAATCCAATTCAGAACCAAATCCCAAAACGCTCCGCCCTGTAGGCTGCCCTTCTCAATGACCCCCCTCACCATTACCATTTACCCAGAATTCTGCGGGATACTTGTACGTTTTCTATCTTGCCCGTGACACGCTTGGCTCCAAGTGTTTCTAAAAATATGGCTGCGCTCAAAGGGAGTTAAGAAATGGCTACCACAGTATGTGTGCCAGCCAGGTCAGGCCGGATCAGGCCCGCTTGTCAGAGGCTCGTCTGTATACAAATAGGCCTCTAGGAGGGGCTTGTTTCCACATCCACTCCCTCCATTACAGCAAGTCTGAGTGTGCCATTAGCAACTGTACATGTCAATAAATCCATTATTTTAAAGGTGCTACATGTTGCATCTATAAATCACTGTCAGATTAATTGAGATACCTTGGTATAATCACTGTAAACAAATGAGATCATGGTTGAGATGATTGGTAGCCTCTATGTCACACCAGTGGTATTGTTAGTGCTAGTGTTGCCTGTTGCTTCCTGCCCCCCTCCCCCTCCCTGGTGTCTTTGTCTTTACTGAAGAGGATCAACATGTTGGAAGTGATTTTTCCATCGGCCTTTCACTCCTTCCACCATCTGCCATTGCCAGAGATCATGAAATCCAGCGGATTCAATGTAAAATGCAGTGTAGAAGACAGTAGAGGCTGCTAGTCTTCACAGTGATGGTTTATTTAGGATTATCGTACTAATATCTCATAATTAATGTGGTAATGATTTATTGATGGCGAAATACTAGATGCTGCATCTGCTCCTTTTCTAGCATATTTTTGCCTAACCACATGCTCTTAAAAACGTATGTACTGTCTTTCTATCAACAATCGATTCGATCATTTTATGGGGGGGAAACATATCAGGCAAATAAATGAAAACAAGAAACCAGTTGGATGACAGTGGCCTCCATTTTCCATATGTGGATTGGGACATCAAACAGACTCCTCCTGGTCTTCAGGAGTATCAAAGCTACATCATTTTTCAAGCTTATACACCGGGCATCCTACAGATTCTGAAATAGTATCAGTATTTCATTCCATGGAGATGATTTACTGACTGTGGGGAATCTTCTTTTATTTATTTATTTTTTTCCACTTCTGCTCGCACGACCTGCTTCAGGACAGATTTTGATTAGATATAATTTCAGATTCCAAGGTTTTTTTTAAAGTAATACTTTAGCTCTAAACTTGGGTCAGAAATATAGACAACTGCAGAAAAGATGCTTTACTTACTCCAAGACTTGTTAAAACAACACAGCACAAGCTTTTCAGGGATAAGACATAATGCATAAGAAATATACTTTCATACTTGTGGGTGGGACATTTAATTCTTCTCTGTAGAAACAATCACAATATCCTATCACCTTTTTCTGTATGGTCACTCTCCTTTTCTTGTTAGTTATGGTATGTTAAAGTAGGGACAAAAACAAAACTGTTGCTACCTTGCCTCACAACCAAGGTGCATGAACTAGAAAAAGCTCCAAGGGAAGAAGAATGCAGCTACGCTTGAAGGCCGATGGATTTTGGTACAATAAAGACGTTTATTTTTAGAACATCCGTCGGCCTCCAAGAGTAGCTGAATTCGTTCTTCCTTTTTATGTTAAACTAAAAAATCAGTCCAACAGGTAGCACAACAATGGCAGTCCTATGAGCTCAATGAGCTGAGTTTGTAAGCCTGTATTGCACCTGCTGCCTTCCAAGGTCTCTATGCATACTGCATAGCCATGGGAGGACTGTCCGACCAACCCACCACTCACAGATAGACCACCAGATTGGTTACAGACTGCAGCAACGGACAACTCAACTGTAATTATTAAACAGACAAGCGGGGAGGAACAGAGGCTGTCGGGTAAAGGCAGACTGATAAATACAGAAAGACAGAAGCAGGCTTGTGGACAGATAATAAGATAGACAGACAGAGATACTTAACAGAGCAGCAGATGGATGGGCAACGAGACAGGCCGACAAATAGCAAGGCAGTCAGAATGACAGCTGGGAAACACCTTAAACTAGGCTCCGCTACGCCAATGAAGCCGGATTTCCTGAAATATATTCAATTTGCGCGTTCTCTCGATGCGAGGACCAAAGGAATATTAAAAAAAAAATTCACCTTGCTCACTTCTTTTCCTCCCTTTTTTTCATTAATTTGATTGGCAGACTACATAGAGCGGATGGGAGTGAGGGTTTGTAGTTGCTGTGGCAACGGCCTGCTCTTTGTTAAAGGCTACATTCCTGGCATCTGATGTGTCTGCGCTGCGATCGATAAAAACCCAGCCTGCAGGGAATGATGAACGAATTGGGGATTTTGCCAGGCCGGCGAGGACCGCGGAGAGAAAAGGAGTTAGGTGGAAGATGTGCGAACAGGAGAACGGAGAGATAAGAGCGGATAGGAAGAACCGCAGATAGAGAGGAAGGGGGAGATATGGAGATGCGAACAGTGCCGCTGGTGAGTGTGGTGGAGGGGTGAGTGCTCTGTGTGTAAGAGAGAGAGAGAGAGTGTCTGTGCGCGCTGTGGCTCTTGCCTCATCTAGGCTATTTTCTGAATATGTCACTCACTTGACTATCAAAGTATGGTATATGCCTGTCTATGTGCTCATCATCTGCTTACCTTGTCAGGATTTTACATTTGTTTGTCAGTGAGTGTACTGCAACCAGTTGAAACCTTTTTTTTTAAAGAATGCTTTCATATTTCTATGTCTCACAGCCTTTATGAAAATGCATTAAAATTTCCACTGCTCACAGGTGTGTCTTGTGTATCGCATACCTAATTGGCAAAGATAGCCATGAGGAGACTGCAGATACTGTTGGTAATGAGGCAATTATGGTTGGCCTTTCTGTCTACATAGCCATCTGTCAGATCAACAACCTGTGGTTTGGTGTCAGGTGTTTTTCTGTCAAGGCTTCTTCCTTTCCAAGATGTGGAAAGGTGTGGTTCTCACTCTGCATCCTACTCCTCCCGACCTTGTTTTTATCTCTTCTTCCCATAACCCCCCCCACCACCACCACCACCACCACCACCTCACACACACACACGCATGCACACAACAACAAATCCACTTGGGCATTTAGCCTCACTGCACTCTAATGAGGGTCATTCCTTGCCATGGGCCTAAAATAACGTCTTCCATCCTCGTAAAACATCCCCTGTTAGCCTTCCACCTTCCTTTGTGCTAACACCATGATGAACACTCACATTTTGCAGCGGCTGATATCTCTTGCTGTGCTGTGCCGTGCTGTGAGTTTAATTCCATTATATCCAAGTTGCCAGGCAAAGGCAAAGAGACAGTTCATTAAGGGAGAAAAGAGTTAATAGGTTAAGGAGAGAGAAAGTGTAAAAGGATGGAGATAAAGGCAAAAAGGCAAGGGGCCACACAGGTGATGAAAGCCTGAAATATAAAGCAGCAAAAGCGGGAAGAGCACCATTTTCACCAACACTATTTATAACAAGAAGAGCAATTTCAGTAGAGAAAATATTGAGTATTCTAACACATTGCTCCTTGTATTTTGTGCCTTGCAGGGCTTGATCGTGATGGTGGTCTTCATGGATAAGAAGCTGTGCCATGACGGAGGGCAACGTGGGTAAAAGAGTCATGCGACACCCAGACTTGCACCACTGCCACCTCTTCCTGGGCGGAGCCTTGCTGCTCCTCCTGGCCAGCTCGGCTCTGTGCTGCCCCGCCCGATGTGACTGCTCTGCCCAGAGCAAGTCGGTCAGCTGCCACCGCAAGCGCCTGCCCACCATCCCTGAAGGCATCCCCATCGAGACCCGCGTCCTGGACCTCAGCAAGAACAAGCTACGGAGCATCACGCCAGACAACTTCTCTTCCTTCCAGCAGCTGGAAGACCTGGATCTCAGCGACAATCTCATCAGTGTGGTAGAGCCCGGCTCCTTCCGCTCTCAGCTTGCTCTGCGCTCCCTCACCTTCCGCAGCAACTTGCTCCAGCTGGTCCCTGCCGGCGTGCTGTCAGGCCTGACCAACCTCACCCGCCTTGACCTCAGCCACAACCGCCTGGTCGTTCTTCTGGATCACGGCTTCCAAGATCTACGCAGGCTGAGCTCCCTAGAGGTGGGTGACAACGAGCTGGTTTTCATCTCGCAGCGGGCCTTCACAGGATTGCTTGGACTCCGCAGTCTGACCCTGGAGCGTTCCAACCTGACCGTGGTCCCTACCGATGCCCTGGCACATCTGCACAGCCTGGTTGAACTGCGCATGCGCCACCTGAGCATTGCTTTTCTCAAGCCGTACTCCTTCAAGAGGCTAGCGCGTCTCCGCCGGCTAGAGATTGATTATTGGCCGTGGCTGGACACAGTGCCGCCCCTCTCACTGCATGGCCTCAACCTCACCACATTGTTCATAACCAACACTAACCTGTCTGCCTTCCCTGGCCCAGCATTGCGCAACCTGCCCTACCTCACGCATCTCAACTTGTCCTACTGCCGCATCCAGCACATCCAGCAGGGAGAGCTGGGCCAGCTTCCACACCTGCGGGAACTACACCTGCAAGGGGCACAGCTGGTTTCTATTGAGCCCTTTGCGTTTGTGGGCCTCAAAGCTTTGCAACTACTGGATGTGTCACAGAACCGCCTGGACTCTCTGGAGAGGGGAGTGTTTTCTTCACCAGACAGCCTCCAGAGGCTTTACCTGGGTGGTAACCCATTGGTGTGCGACTGCCGTTTGATTTGGCTGCTGAATGACAACAAGCCCTCCTCTCTGCAGTTCCTAGATGTCCAGCCTGAGTGCAGCGCCCCTGAGCGCCTCCTGGGGAAACCCCTCCGTGACCTCAAGGAGCCTCTGGTGTCCAGGTACATGACCTGCACCAAGCCACGGATTGGACCCAACACCACACAGCTGCTGATGGCCGACGAGGGGCAGCCCGCCCGCTTGATCTGCATGGCAGAGGGAGCGCCTCGGCCCTCCGTGGTCTGGGTTACGCCTCATAGACGCTACATCACAGCTAAGAGCAGTGGTAGGGTGGAAGTCCAAGCAGACGGCACCCTGGAGATCAAAGCGGCAGAGTTGCATGACAGCGGGGTGTACTTGTGTATTGCCAGTAACGCTGCTGGCAACGCTAGCCTGTCGGCATCTTTAGCTGTGAAGGGCTTGGGCATTGGCGACAGATCTCTCTATAGCAACAGGAGCTCAAACTATCTGACAGACTCTAACAGCACCTGGGGGAATGGGACGGTACTGTATAACATGACAGTCCCCATAGACTTAAAGACTATCATCATATCTACGGCCATGGGCTGCCTGTCCTTCCTAGGTGTGGTCATCTTCTGCTTCCTCCTTCTATTTGCCTGGAGCCGAGGGAAAGGGCGCCATAAGAGCAACTTTGACATCGAGTACGTCCCGCGCAAATCCAACGGGACAGCAGCTGAGGCGACAGAAACGAGTGGCCCACGACGGGTCAACATGAAGATGATTTGAAACGACAACGCGGACCAACGCAGACAAACAGCACCATCAACAACACAGTGCACACATATCAGCTGAAAATAAATCTTTTCTATGGCACAGTGGATTTGTGAAAAAACGAAAGTGATGTACCAATATAGTGGGTGTTGATATGAAGGTGATCTAGTGACAAAGTGGACATGTGAATATAAAAGTGATATATGAAACTGTGGACGTGTTTATATGAAATAATGTTCTCATACAGTACACTGAATATAATTCTATAACCGACATATCAATATGGGAGTGATATAGTGCTGCACTAGGCATGTGTTTCAGTGGTGATGTGATGAGTAATGATGTTGTCGACTCACCGTGACATCGAGGTGAAGCAAAGAGTCGCTGGGAGTGACAGGGGACATCTTGGGGTGGCAGTGGCGCTATCATCGCTGCTACATGTCAGGACTAAATTGTCTAATACCCATCTTAGCTGCAGTATGAAAGGTGTGTGCGTGTATGTTTGCGCGCATGTGCGTGTGTATGTGCGGGGCGTGTGTGCGTGCGCGCGTGTTGGTGTGCGCATGTTGCATTCGTGCGTTTCTTTGTGCATGTGCACGCATTGCCTTTCTTGTTAGACAGGGCAATTAAAAAGGATAATAGGGTCCAAAGCTGTTTTCCAGGCCTTTGTTTTTGTTTGGTCATTGTAACAACAGTATTGTCACTGTTGAGTAAAATAGAGTATTATCTATGTTTGTATGCAAAATCATAATTACAATATTCAAGAGAAATGCTGCATAAATTTTCAAATAGGTCATTGTCCCCTTTGGAATGAATCCAAAAATTAGGTAGGGATTTTTCTAAACTCAAGGAAAAGTTGTACACACAGTATTTACAACGTGAATTGTCTTTACCACAGAACACACCTTCCAACAACACTAGGCACTCTTCCTAAGAAATAGTGGCGGTCAAGATAATCTGAAAAAGCTTCCAGCTATAGAAGTGGCATGTTAAACCCATTTTTTATAACATTATAAATCAAGGGCAGATTTTCCTGCCAACCAAATCCCTTGATATGACATAAAAAAGTCGGTCGGTGGCCAGACACAATGGTAAAGATTTAGTGGCCGGTGCCTTCCTTGGGACGGGACAAAGTTGAGCTTCACAGATTTATGGCTTGAATTTCCCCCTTCTCTCATTTTTCTTTGAACGCAGCACTTCAAGCTAGCGTGTCCAGATTCTCCCCCAGGGCACCAAGGGATTCTGGGTATTTACTAGATGGCATTTGAAAGTTGTGGTGGAATCTTGTATTTGTTAATTTTTTTTGTTTGGTTTTTTTTTTGGTTAAAAATGTTTTAAATGTTTAGAAAAAAAGTAAATCAAAATTAAGGGCAATTCTTTGTAATGCAGGGAAGTGGGTGTCAACATGTGTGATCCTGTTGTGATAAAAATGTTCAAGGTTGTATAAATGTTTTCATATGACAAATTTATGGGTATATTTTCAAAAGGAAATAAATCTTAATCATACCCCTAAAATTGCAGTTCCAGTATTTCAATTTTTACCTTGGAATCAATTCTTTACACTACAAATACACATATACTTTTATCTAACCTATCTGTGATCATAATGTATTAAGCTGCGTTCACACTGCAGGCCTTCCTGCTCAATTCCAAATTGCTGCTCATATCTGATTTTCTGGATGACTGTTCATATCTTTTTTAGGATGTAATCCATATCTGATACCAATATGAACTGACAGATGTCAAAAAGAAAGGCTTCTGCAGAGTATAACAAAACAAAACACGTCACATCTGTTTTTGTATTTGTACTTTGTGCTTTTCCTGCTTGCTTCGAACACATTTCGATTACAGTATTTACCTTTAAGTTTTGACTGAATGGAAGCTATAAGTCAGCTATTTGGCTTTCTTTCCATTGTTGTGTCTCGTTGTCCTCCATGCCAACGGCGCCAAACGTATGACAGTCGTCTCAGGTTTACTTTTTGTCATGTCACTGCTGAGAAATTCTGATTTGAGCATTCAAATACAATTCGCATGTAGGTCGCATGGCTCAGGATCTGATTTTGTACGGCATATCCTGTGGTCCAGGGGAAAAGGAAAAACGCGACTGCATGCAGCTTTTTGCTGTTCACGCTGATTAGAAAACATCAGATCCGAGCCACATGTGAGGGGGAAAAAAATCTGAATTGGGACACTGTTGGCTGCAGTGTGAACAGAGCCTAAATAGCCTCCGAGCGTGTGAAACATGGCCAATTAGAACCTGACACTTAGCGAAGGTGAGAACTTCTACACAGCACATATGCACAGTGCGAACCAAAGCTCATATCGGGGTATTCTCATTAAGGGCAAACGCTGCATTGAAAACAATTCCTAACATACCTGCTCAGCTGTCCTCGCCACTGACCCGTCTGATAATGATAAAAGGAAATGTTAATTCGGCATCCCACTCCAGTAGAAAGCTTCCTGTTCAGACAGCGCTTGATGCTATCATGGTAACGGTGAAAAGAATTTCTGTCTTTGGTGTGTGAAAGCACACAGGGAATATTCAGGCTGCTGCTGTGGCTCTATGAAGACGAGATCAAAGTCCCACCAATGGGCTTTTATTACTTTCATTGCAGTTTCCTCTTCACTGAGAGAGGGGGCCGCTGTAAACAATGGAGAGAAAACATCACATGAATCCATTACTGTCTCGTTTCCTCAGGCCATATTTCTCTTAGATGAGGAGGATCTGCGAATCAGTGCTTTAATGATCAGTGCTCATACAAGCAGCTAACAGTCTGTAATTCATATGAGAACGTAGACAAGCCCGCTGCTCGGCGAGCTGGAGGAGAAACACTGTGTTATTCGCTTCATGTTAAGCCTGTGATTAAAACTTGGGCCATCGTTGATTGCAGTAAATATACTGTGCCAACGCTGAAAGTGAATTAAAAATACTGAGGGAGTGTTTGGTAGCGCATGAGCGGCGGTGCTTGGGTGTTCATGCTCAGGGTCTTGCACCCTAAATTAATAATTTCCCCAGCATCATATGAAAGAATGACATCTGTAGCAGTAGTGGCTGCTCAATAGAAGTCACCACCCCACCTGGAATCGCATAAAAAAAAATAAAAAATTCAAAACTTATTTCAAAATATACTTTTCATTTTATTTATTTAATATATTATCGAGCTACATAAGTCACAAGTGACTGAATTTTTTTCCCAAACTGCCCCAGTTCTGCTACATCGCGCTGTCCTGTCGCTCCAGTCACTCATGCTACTTTAATGCATGCTTCATAGCAACTTGGAAAAATCGCTGAAAAAAATATCGGATTTTGGTGCAGCGGCTCTCCGCCGACGCCGTGGGGCTCGTTGATGTACAGGCGATCAAGAAAGGTCAGCGGCTAATTAAGCTGGCCTGCGGAGACGGCAAGTGCCCGCCACACAGCTGGGGATCCAGGTGAACATCAAAGAAGAGCTACAGAGAGGAGTTGTTGTAAATGTGTAATGTTAGCCCATTGTTTTGATGGCCGTGTTGTTGTACTGCTGTAATGTGGCAGCTGCTGCGCTGTGATGCAGCTGAACTAATTCTCCTCTGACCGTCCATCAAAACAAAGCGCTGCAGCCTTCTTTTCATTTGCATGACGGGAGATAATTTCACTCATTGCCCTTCTAATGACTAAGTAAAAAAAATACAAGAAAGTGTATTTCCTTAATAGTCACTTTGGTCTGGCATCTTAAAATGTCATCAAAAGCAGACGTCCTTAGTAGGAATGGGCACAAGTAGAACACTCCATTACCAATTACTTATAATCAACTTTTAATATAATTACTAAAGTTATTTATTAACTTAACTCTAATTAAAAGCAAAATCCTCTCTAAAATACAATGATTAATAGTTCCTTTGTGAAATAATTAGGGCTAATGATATTGATCGGTGGTGTGGGTGGCGCAGTCAGTTGGGTAGAAGCCGACAAATTCGTATTAGGGTAATTGAGATCCTGGAAGCTGGCATGAATGATGGAGAGCCCCACCTCGAAAAGCGCTGCAGTGCGCTCTCTACCACTGAGCTCTCTACCACTGAGCTCTCTACCACTGAGCTCTCTACCACTGCGCTACAGATGCGGGGAAAAACAAGACAGAAGTTTCCTTAAATGAGCCGTGCATCCCACTCAGCCAAAAATCCTCTCCAATGGCGGCAGAGGAACGAAAAAACGGTGCAGGAGACTTTGTGTCGTTGCCAAACGGTATCTTGTCACTCCTGCCACCTCCAAACACACTTTTTACCGGGAAAAAGTGGGTAACAGACTCCAACCCCACTTGCAGAGATGTCACAGTACTGGACACACTGTTTGATTGACAGGTGATCTCTGGGAAGTGCAGTGCAAAAACACAGCAATGAACGCTGAGCACCAAAGATGGAGACAAAATAAAAAAAACAAAAACAAGAATCCTTATAATATATCCTAAGTACAGGACTAGGGTTGAATTGGTGCAACTCATTTTTTTCTAAGGAAATCTTAAGTTCATTTTAAAGGGCAAAGCTTTTTATTCTGGCTGCTGGTGCTGGCGCAGGCCCCCACGCTCACCATCAGCCTCCCGTTTAACCTCGGGCCGGTGCAGGTCCGCCGCCGCTCTCCTCTGTGCAACCGCCCCATTAAAACGCAGCTTGTGGCGAGTGTCAGCGAGACGCGCCGACGTGAAAGATGAGAGCAATACCAGAAGAGAAGAGAAGCACATCGCGTTGCATCACAAAGTCCGCCCTCCGGGGCGTGGATGGAATTTAACGCAACGTCAAAGCACTCCAGGGGGTGGAAAAGGTCCAGTGTGACGTCATTTTTCCTCATGCTCCTCCATTGATGTGAATTACCCCACCCCCCTTCTCCCCTCCTTTGAGCGTAACATGTGTATAAAGATGAAACCAGGGCTACCCGGAGGCATGCAGTGTGATTTGCGCTGGGGCCATGGAGAATTACAGTCACATTAGAGATATCCTCCGGGCTTCAATAGCAACCCATGCCATCATTGGCCCTATAGGCAGCTACACATTAGGGCTGGATCTAGCTCTTAAAAAAAAAACAGAGCTATACCTTTACTTTGAGGAAGAAAGGGTGGAGAGAAACATGCCATTTACATAGTGCCGTATCTAATCAGTGCATGTTAATTCTGTTTTTTTACTGTTGCGCTGCAGTTAGCCGGCGAGTGAGATGAATGATTATGAATGATTAATTTGTGAGTTATGACTCCCTGCCCCGTTTCCACCCGCAGATACTAAATCACAGAGGAAGAAAAGCAAAGCTAGGTGCTGATTAATTCAAACATTAATTCTCCTTACAACAAGCCTCCCAGTCAGCTTTAAATAGGCCCATTGTTCTATTGAAATTCCTTCTCACAAGACACAATTGCCTTTTCGTGGCAGTATTTCTGTCAATGAGTCACAAATTAATTTTGTGCATTCGCAAAGGGCAGACCAATGGCAATTAGTTCTAGGCCAATCAAATGCATTACAAGTGCTGTACATCTGTTTAAACGAACAGATGTAACCTACATGTAGCCTGCTTGGACTTTACATGGGACAGTAATTGGACAGTAATGGCAACAAATATAACTGATTGTTTGTAATTAATTAACATACAGGCACAATTTAATACCTTACATTTGAAACTCTTTTGAAAGAGCACCGAATATTACCTTGGTCTCAACAGGACAGCTCTTCCTCCGTTTAGTGCTGGTTGCAAGTCGGGCAACAGTCAAAGCGATGAGGCACAAGTCAAGGCCTTTAGCGGATGAAGAGGTCGCGCCGATGCTTAGTGGGTCAGGAGAGCTAATTAGAGAGAATGAATGACGAGGACCTGAGGGGTAAATGCAATTACAGCCAGAATGAAAGGCGTGAGTAGAGGAGATAAACCCACGAGATAGCTGCTGATGAAAGTTTTTTTAAACTTAAGCCCCGAAATACCTGAGGTTAAAAGCAAATATGAGCAATGCTATTAGACAGGTGGTGATTCGAGATACCGGGCAACCTCCACCGCGCAAAGAAGCTTCTGGCTCGTTACCGCGCAACCTCCCGTGGGTAGCATGCAATTTAGAGGACCAAATATCAAAAATCTGTCCAAAACATAAGACACACAAATATTCTTCACAACTTATAGCGCGGCGGCGCCTGGGAATTGGTGTCGTGGCAGGCTGCACACTCTCCCCTCTAGCATTCACTATGGTGATAGAGACAATCATTAGCGCATCAAAGTGGGTTGTGGGTGGGGAAAGGCAGCGGGGAGGAACTTGCCTCCCGTCCGTCAGGGCATTTATGGACAATGTGACAGCTTTGACTACAACAGCTCCCCGTACAAATCTGCCTGCTTGCCGAATTAAATGATGAGCTTAAATGGACAAGGGTGAAAGTAAAACCATGCAGCCATACATCAGGGTAACGAGGATCACCTGCTCCTATAACTCTTCCCCAATATATATATATATAGCCTATATCCCTGTCTCAGTAGGTGCCGCTAAATGAGCTGGACTGAGCCTGCAGACAGCAGAATGTCACATCAAGCACGTCTGGAGAGAAGCAGCCGGAATAATCATTAGAGACTGCTGGACTCGATGTGTTAGCAGTGTATGGGAAGAGGGCCTAGAGGAATTAAAATATGCAAAAGTAAGAATGGAGTTGACACTAACATTATCTGAAGCCACAATGGTAAAAGGTGAGTCTATTGTAGCAACAGACAATACAACAGACATACAAGGAATTACAAAAGTAGTATAAATGAAAATATACATTCTAGATTAAATTGAAATTTAGGGAACAAGTCTATACAATATGGTCTCTGTTACAGCCTGCTATGGATGTCAGTCATAGACAAAATAAAAACAAATACAGATCTAGACAATATTGCAGTGAGCTCTGAGTAAAGCAGTGCAGCAAGCACACCTGGCACTTTAGACATAGGGATATCGAAGAACAAGTTCAAAAGGATTGTGAAAGCTTTGGTCTTGGCACAACAAAACCTGCGAGGGACAAAGCAACATCTTTAGAAAACAGGAGGCTGGTTGTCGAGTCAATATATCGCCAGGTGGAAGCAGCAAGGTGAGCTAAAACAGTTTCTCAAGCAGGGACAAAGGAAGAACTGGGAAAATTTCGAGAGCAGAGCTTTGTTGTAGAGCTCCATGCGCCATGGGAAGGCGTGGTAAATGAGGCATATGAAAGGAAGAAGCTTAGATACACTGAGCTAGCAGCCGAGGCTGGGAGGCTGGGAGGCTGGAAAGCCGGGATGCACCCTGTGGAATTCGGGGTGCTATGGATTTGTAACCACATCCACTGCCGGTTTCTTAGGGATTCATGGCCAGGGAATACAGCAGGCCGTAAAGGCAGCTCCAGACTCAGCAGAAAAGAGCACATGCATGGTCTTTTCATGCATCAGCCCACCCAGTAAGACAGAATATGCAAATGTTAGTAATAGCTGAAGATAGCCAATAGCATACAAATGCTAAATACTATTTGTATGCCAGGCTGACCACAAAACACCAATATCAACAAATTAAGGAATCATTTATGACATTTATAAGCAAACATCTACATGTGATGACAATTGACCATATTCACACAGCGGCCATTTTGAACACTCGGGGTGGGAAAGTACCTCGAAGAGCAACTACAGCCCAGCTCTGTCTTACTGCGGACAATACACATCAAAAACATTTAGCATTTCACAGATACAAATTGAAAAACATATTAGAAATAGGAGGGATATAAGTTCACAATTCAATATATTTGGCCCATTATTGCTAGCTAAGTCTAATGTATGCATAGTAGCTTACTAACTAGCTTACTAACTTCCCTGCTCGCTAATTTGATAACTGTTCGGTCAATCTGAAGTCCTCACTTGTGTGTTGAAGTAACGCTAGTTTTATATATATGCCAATCTTCCCAGGTATATGTTTTCCATCCATTTCCCAGTGTTCAATGGCCTCCGTGTGAATAAAGTCAATACTGACAATCTTCTGGGCCTTTTGTGTTCATGTGCCTCATGGCATGTAGCCAGCATGCCCACATGCTAATCTATGCTTGCATTTGGGCCAGAGGTTTTACAGATAATGACTGGTGCCTTTAAGCCAGAGATACAAATTCATTTCAAAAGTAATGTAAGGACTGCTCACATTACAAGACTTCATTGTTCTCATTGTTGCTAAGATGTAAGGACGGCTGCCCATTGAAACAAGTTTTTGTCATAGTGTATATGACTGCATTTTGTGTGGAATTTGACAAAATCTGAGGTAATGTATTGAAATCCGAAGCTATAGGCTATAGGCTATAGGCTGTGATCGCAAATTCACTATGACGAAAGATCATTTTGCCTTGAAATGCGTCGGTCAGTTTTAACTTTCCAGACTGCCCGGTAAAATAAAGGCTTTTAACTTTTGCTATCACAACAGAGTGCCTCAGATCTTTTTTGGTTGTTAATACATTCTTGTAGCCTCCATTCAGAAGAGCAACTATTGATCGCTCTCCGCCATGGACATTTCTGGTACCAAAGTGGTGCTCCCAAATCTTTTCTGAAACCTCAGGTAATTTGTATTGATCCAACCTCAACTTTTGGGACTTCTGGCAGACTTCAGTGAGACACAACAATAGGCAAGTTATTTAATGTTCAGATGAAACCTTGCACAGGCTAATAGGAAAGGTTAGAATCAGCTAATATATTCTGGACATGACTCAACACTCATTAACCTGGACAAAATAAGCACAGTTCTTAGACCATTTAGTTGAATTTTAATGAAGCTCATTCTAATGTGCATTTTCTTTATATTGGGGTATAATCTCAAGGCAAGAACCACTGAAAGACATTTGGGCCACTGCACCCATTGAGAACCACTAATACTGCTATTTGGACATACAGAGACTCCCTCCTATTCTTGGTCATTATAATGTGTGATGATCATATTAGCAGTCATTTAGACACTATCTGAGCCTGTGCAGTAGCTTGCTGTGTGTTTCTACTGATTTTGTCTGTCTGGTCTGTCTATCCCAACAAGCTTTTTTTTTTTAAATCTCATTATGAAGATTGGCCTGTGGCAGCCAGCCACAGTGCAGCTGGGCAAGAGGATATGAGGTTCTTTGAAGTTCTCCCTTTTGAATGGCAACAGAGATAGTTCTTGTTGTGCCGTGTTTGAATCCCGGTGCTCGCTTTGAAATCACACAAAGGCATTAGCTTTATTATGGCCCGGTAGCCTACCCACAGTTTCCCCCCTCTTTTAAAACCGTAGAGGAAGTTGAGCCCTCTTGAGGAGCCTGAGAAAAAATTGCTATCCTCACTTGAAAGAATTAAGCGCTGATATCCTCTGTGCCCATCACAGCTTGCGCTCGGCCTGTCTGGCTTTGTTCCGCTGTCGGCATGCCACTCAGCCAATGTGTGTGATAATTTCACATCCAACCCCAGGTATCTGAAGGAAAGTAGAAGGTCACTTTACAAAGAGAGCGGTGTGGAGAGGCAGAATGAGGCGGGATAGGAAAACTAGGATCCGTGGATGCCCCAGAGGCTGCTCTAAGGGCAGTTTTGCCCCATTTCTCGTGGTCAGGTAGGTTAGTGGGGAAGGACTGATTTTAAACTGACCTGAATGGATTCTGGTGGGCATCAGGTTGCAGGTCTGGCCTGAAACAACAAGGCTTTCTCTCTGAAGTACATGTCAGATGAAAAGGGGTGCAGTGTTGTCACCATTCTCAATCATCTCTCCCTCAGCAAACAGAAACTAATGAAATGAGCCACAGATACAGACTCCATAAGAACTGAGCTTTTAGCATAGATCACTGCACTATGAACAAACAAACACAAAAACACATCTGACATAGCTCAGTCATCCAATTTAGTTGCTTGTACGAAAATCCCTAATTCATTTTATTTTTTATATTTATTTATGTATTTACTGTGCTAAACACATCACAGCTTGATTTGAAATGACTCACTGAGATGCTATTAATTGACTTGACTAAGTGTTTTTATCAAGACTAAAATAAATTAGCCTTCATACATTAGAGCCCAGCTGACAACAGTAGGTGGTAATTTATTTGATTTTGAAAAATTGTTGAAAAATGTACTTCAAATTTGATTTGGTGATGTCACTTTGACAGTAGAGTAGACATAACTATAAACAATTTATTGAAATCCTTAAATCACACATCAAGCTGATCAAGCCTTCTGATTACACACAGTATTTCCCCAAATACATTGCACTTCAAATTTGTACATGGGACTTTTTGAGTATGACCATATCTACTACAAAAATCCTTATAAAGCATCAACTATTTGCCATTCCAGGTATATTGATGATATATTCCTGGTCTTCAGGAATACTCAGGAAATCTTGTCGGAGTTTGTGCATTACATGAACTGCCGTCCTCATCGTTCACTTGCAACGGCAGTCAGACAAAGATCAATCTTCTGGATAACAGGGTGACAAACTGGCATCATTATAGAGAAAGAGTACAGCGGTCAACTCATTGCTACATGCAAACAGCTTTCATCCCCATGAACTTGAAACGAGGCCTCCCCTATACCCGGCTCTGCAGAGCGAGGAGGGTCTGCAGTAACCACCGGGACTTTGAAGAAAAAAGCCAATGACATCAAGGAACGTTTCTTGCAGTGGAAATATCCTTAAAAAAATGGTTAGATGAGGTGCTTCTCAAAGTCAAAAAGAAGGAGAGTGTACAACTCCGGACAAAAATTCTTGATTCTCTTCTCCAGATCTACAGTATACAGTATATGGACATTACTGCTTTTTTTTGCATGTGACCAATCACAGTGCCACCCAATTAGAGGATGGACTGTTTGAATGGAGTGTTATCTCCTGTCATTTTGTACACTGACTCTGATGAAGCCCTGATGGGCACGACGCCTGTTGAATAAACCAGATTTTTTTATCTGCATGAACGAGTGCAGGCCTCCTCTATTTTTCATAGCAACTAAACTTTCCCTTTTCACCCTCTAGAGAGACATTTCCAATTCCTGTCTTCATATATTTTGTCTAGGGCATGTAAACGAGGTGTGCTCGCTTCGAATAGATTTCTTATTGAACGGTTGTCATGCAAGTCAAATTCACAACCTGTAAGGCTAATACTTTAAGCTGTGAAAATGTTAAATATAAGGTTTCATGTAATGAATAGAAGTAATTTAGAGCCGGGGCTACTGGAATTGAGATAAATTAGTTGTATTTGTTTTGCATTCATCAAAGTGGGTTGTGAATGGGGAACGGCGGCAGGGATGGATTTGCCTCCCACTCATTAGGGCATATGGATGATGTGACAACGACGACTACAGGTATCCAGTACAAATAGGCTGCTTGCCAAGTTGAATGATGAGCTTGAATCAGCTCGGATGAAAGCAAAGCCATGCAAATCAAAAAGCCTCTCTATTTTTCAAGGGGAGACTGTCAGACAAAAGGGTCGACGTTGACGAAGAGGCAATTCCAGCAATATCGGAGAAGCCTGTCAAAAGTTTAGGAAGAGGGTGTAATGCAAACCTTACAGACAAAGAGTAGATACAAGATGCAAGAAGATTGACAGTGCATTTTATTCATTCATTTAATTGTTCAATAATGTTTTTTGTAAGTTATTTCTTCATTTACATTAAAGACAGTAATGTATCCGAGAGTTCTCCCTACCATTGAATAGGTGTGGTAGGTCACTCTGCCTTAAAGAGCTGCTAATCCTAAGAGAATTTCATTAATCTGGGGAGTTTAGTGTCCCATGGTGGTCTAAATGCTGCTTCAGAAGCTTTCCCACCCTGACAAGAATACAATTCTGGGGGAAACACTGAATACTTGTCATTCTTGGCACGCAAATGGTAAGATTTCACAATGAATATTGACACAACATATTGGCTTTTGGCAGCTTCTGTACAAAAATATTATCGCCTTTCAAAAACCCATATCCGTCCAACCCTAATTGACACTATGAGATACCCACAAGAAAGATAGAGAGAGATAAGAGAGAATGATTAACTTTTACATCAGGAAATAGCTAGTGTAGGAGTCCCTAGGTGTCTTAGCAGTGTAGCATTGTATGGGGAAGGGGAGTCTTGAGTTACCTTTATCAAGCCTAACTAGACAAATTCAAATGTTTGAAAGCAAGACTGGAGTTGAGGTCAACAGATTCTAAAGACATGTGGCACCTACTCTACCAACTGGGAGGTAATGGACGCCTAAAGAAGCACTTTAGCAAGCGCAATCGGCACTTAGAGACAGGAATATTCTAGGGGATGTACAGCAGGCATGTGGAGGCCTTGGTCTTGGCGCAACAAAATCTCCATTAGAGAAGAAGAAGCTGGTAGTGGAGCAAAAACATCGGCAGGGGGAAGCGGTAAGGTGGGGCAAAGCAATTTCTCAAGATATGGAGGGACAGTTGATGCACTGGGACACAAGACCTTTGGAATATGCAAGAGTCTAGGATTGGACTCACTGTTGGAGCAACCTATGATGTGCCGCCATCGCCCCGAGACCTTAACCGGTGGCTAGATGAAGACCTTACATGTCTGTGTTAAGAAACAGCAACGCTCAGACATCCTGTCAGGATGCAAAATGTTCAGTCCCCGGCAGCGGCAATCAAGAGTAAACAAACAGAAATTAATTCTTTATCTGTTAGGAGAGAAAGCCCTACGCAGCAAATTGGCTTTCTAAGGGAGCAGGTGAGGAAATAATTATGCCTGAGAAGACACAAGACAAAGGCCAGCAACTCACAGACCTGACCTAGTACTATGGTCCAATTCTCAGCAAACTGTTTACTTCATAGAGCCTCACTGCGTCATGGGAAGATGCGGCAGATGAGGTATATGGAAGGAAGAAGCTTAGATACACTGAGTTAGTAGCTGAGGCTGCACAGCAAGGCTGGGAAGCCTGTGGAAGACGGGAGCTGCGGATTTGTAGCCACATCCACTGCTAGTTTACTCAGTGAGATTCGTGGTTGGGGATTACAGCAGGTCACAAAGGCAGCTTCTGCAGAAATTGAAAAGAGCAGCCAGTGACTCTGACTGGGGAGAAAAGACACCAGTATCATCTCAAAGTATGGAAACTGATCCCATGACTGAGACAGGACAGCACTTAAAGGATAAGTTCAGTGATTTTGGGCCTATATATAATTTGTCTCTTATGTACCTGTAGTACTTGGACCCGAAACTACAGGTATGTAAAAGACAAATTATGTATAGGTCCAAAATCACAGAACTTATCCTTTAAATGTCATATGATGGCATAGCTGGGGTAGCAGACATGGGTAGTCACACATCATTTTCAACTCGGAATTGTGTTACATAATCAAGCTTAATGTTTTCTGATACAGTTTGGTCTCTGAACTGCTGAGTGGGCTATTTAGAGCTAACAGTGTCAGCCATCCCATTAGTGTCTTGCTGAGACAAACAATGAAGCTAGAAATCATCAGGTGTGAATTAGGTGTGAGCCCAAGGATGGATACACTGTGTACAGTGTAGATGAGGGGTGGATGGGTGGGTGTGGGATGCCAGAACTTACTGTTGATCCCTATGGGAAAACGGCATTCTGGGAAATGTAGGAAATCACTAAGTGGAGGTAGAGGAGGCAGGTTGAGGGAAAGTGGGTACACCAAAAAAGTGAATCACAACACTTACTCACAAAATAACTCCTGGAACACATTGAACATCACAGACGATATACAGTATAGATGATATATAACAGGGTGGATTTTTCCTTTAAGTTAAATTTTCAGCATTGCATCATAAATCTATCAACACCTGTGTGGAATGTATTTGGTGAATGTGAAGATTATGATTTAGTTAATGTGATTAATTATTAGGGCAGGTCACCAAACCCCTTATGTGAGATATGGTTTCCAAGTTTTATCCAAAAAATTCTGGGAATTTTTACTTGAGCTTTGCTCTACATTGTAATTTTAACAACTACAACATCGAATTTGGGCTCACTTAGGCTTAGTCACACTTTGCCATTATGAGCACCTCCCGTCACAGATGTTTAGTTGAAGACCCACCATCTCCAGGGCAGGGAATTATAAGGTAAACACAGGAGTGTTCTGCCTGCAAATACATTCATTTGTACAGCCAGGCTCCATGTAAATGCATTTAAATCACTCATTTTATGCAGGTGGGCGCCTTGAATAAAAATGACATCATCCACTTAGCATCCAATGCAGTTCCTGGTTCGCTAGAGGGCGCTGTGTACCTCTGCCAGCGCTTGACGTAGGACTGATGAAATGTGACGTACTAGGAAGTGTGTTGTACACAAGAACCTTATTAGTGAGCTAACGTTAGTTAACTGGCTATATCACTAGTCAGAGTTACATGTCATGGCAGTAATATTAAAAATACAATGACTTTTCAGGTAAAACGCTTCCCGTAGAAACGCCGAGCTGTGGCGGTTTAGCATCAAAGACCTAACAGGTAAGTTACTTGCAAGTCTGCGATATCATACTTTACCTAGTAATTAGCCAGCGAGCTATCCTGTCGTTACCCCTGTCCAGTACAAATTATTGACTGGTAGTTGTTGACCCAAGCAGTATTTCGTTCCTTATTTGATGTTGCAACGGTACGCTATCTGACATAAGTTGTTCCTGTATTTCACTATAGCTAAAACTGTTGGAGGTGTAGCTACACCCAACGTGCTGTCTCTGTTTGGAGAAAATGTTACACCCAAGTCATTCACAAATCTGGCAATTTAATGCTGCCTTTCTTGTCGGCAAATGTATATACTTGGTATCACATGACGAATCACTATGAATCACCAGGAGCCACTGGTAAATTCGGCATACATATGATACATCGAGCAGCACTCGTTTCAGTTATGTTGTGTTATTCCCACAGTCTTATTCCACCAAAACACACCGTGTCGGCAGGACTGAGCAGTGTGAAACAATAAACGTGAAATGTTGTTGAAATGAAGTGCTTCTTTGTATATTATCTGTATGCCGAATTTAACAGAAGACCGCAAAACTCTGTAAAAGGTCTTGTGTAATGTTCTGTGAGGTGTGTACGTTTACCAGTAAGCACTGAAACATTAAATTGCCTGATTTTTGGATGGAGTTTGGCATTTTCTCTCCATACAAGAGACAACAGCACGTATTCAGGTGAAGGTTTTCAGTTTGATAAGCCAGACGTTGTCAGTGAAAGAGTGGTTGGTTTTTGGTGGACCTAAGAAGTGTCCTGTGACATCTAAATGAAATCACTTTCACTTCCACAGGCAAGATTTATTTCCTAAAACTTACTAGTAATGTCAGTTGAAAATGGATTAGCCTTCATTGCATTCATTATGCAGTTACCAGCAGCTAGTTAGATTGGTAGCTTACCAGTGATTTTTGCAAGTTCCAGTCAATATTCTAATGTTACTCAAGAGTTGATATGTAACTTGCGCTTCTTCTGTATTTGCAATGCAGGTTGACTATCTCCTGACCCTAAGCTTGGCAACACTATCACATTTCCACGTCCTGCCAAGCCACTCCAATGTCTTCCGGCTGCCCACCCCAGTCACCTGCTGTGGCAAAGTCTGAGGTGCCAGTCGAGGGAGAATGCCCGCTGCTGGCCGCCACCTTCGCCTACTGGGACAACATCCTGGGCCCGCGGGTGCGCCACATCTGGGCGCCCAAAGGTGACCAAGCGCTGTTCCTCAGCGACGGTGAGGTCACCTTCTTGGCCAACCACACGCTTAATGGGGAGATCCTGCGCAGCGCCGAGTGCGGGGCGGTGGACGTCAAGTTCTTCGTCCTGGCGGAGAAGGGCGTCATCATCGTGTCTCTTATCTTCGACGGCGAGCTGAAGGGGGACAAGAACACGTGTGCCTTGTCCATTATCCTGCCGCAGACAGAGCTGGCCTTCTACCTGCCGCTGCACACCATCTGCGTGGAGAGGCTCAAGCACGTGATCCGCAAGGGACGCATTTGGATGCAGAAGGTACCCATGTTGCTCCAACGGGTCCTTTTGGCTTGTCACACACACACAAACTTTGTTGCACTTGTTGCATCCATTTATCATGGATCCATGCATACCATCATCATCCAAGGTGCCCGAAAACCCATTCCCGAGCCATAGATATCGGCCTGTAGTAATCCCAGTTCTTGATTGTTAAAGGGGTATTAAGTAATCTATGACCTCTATTGGTGACCAGTAGGAAATGCAACAACATTGGCAGAACATGCGTCTTCCTACACAAGTTTCTGGCCTGTAAGTGATGCAGCATAAATTCACATTTTCCCAATGGAGATGATTAAGCTTGCTAATTAGAGCAGAGATCCAAGAGAAATGTCTAGTGAAGACGCAATATATCACCATGCAAAATACTGGAATAATAATACTGCTTTGTCATTTGCTTTTTTTGGCTTGATAATGAGACTACGAGGAGTACGGGTACCAAAGTTGGTTTTGAAAGCCAGAAATCAAAGCAATCATTGAGTCACTGGTATTGATCAACAACCCTATCAACTTGCATAGATATACTATGGTCATTTTTTGCATGGGGCAGTAAAACCCTTACTTAATGCCCCTTTTTTTGGCGAAAGAGCTTGATGTGGAGTCCGATTTGAGTTTCATCAATTGAATCGCAGTCCTTTTTGAATATGTAGCCTAAGTTTCCTGCTTCCTTTCATTGCACCATGCTCAAGTCAACTGGCTTTAGTATTTACACAGCACTAGTGTTGACTGTCCTGTTTCCTTCAACTTTAGGGCTACAACATCATCTCAGTGCTGAGCTCAGAGATCGTCCCTATCATGGAGCTGCTGGCCTCTATGAAGACACACAGTGTGCCAGAGGATATAGACGTGAGCCACACACACACACACACCTCATCCCCTAATACTTCAAATGAACTGTGGTGGCAAAGAAATAGAAACCTTCAGTAGTTGCACAAAATACTGATGTTTTTGTTGGTTGGGAGTTGTGAAGCAGTTGTGAAGTTGTGAATCAGCTATGCAAAGACAGGAAATGTAATGGAAAATGATGCAGGGTAAAGAAATATCTAAGGGGGAAAATGTAAAGGGTTACCTCAACATGATATTTTAGCTATTTTTTCAACTGCTCTTCACCAGACGTGACATTGTGGGAAAATTTCAGTGGCTTGTTAGCATTGTTGGCATTCCAACAATGTCCCTAAGGGACACTCCAAGCAGCTGGCCAGCTAAAATTGCAAATGTTAAGGTATTCCTTCAATCTGTACCGCACTGTGGCGATGCTTAAATGGCCTGTGCATAGCATTTTGGAAAACGATCTTGCATACCTGATTGACATTTTGAACCAAACCTCTGTCTCAGTTACACAAAATTTCCGTTATTTGAATTATACACATGTTTGAATGGCCTCTATTTCCAATTAGATTAGCCTGGTTCTATGCCTATTTTACGACCCGATCTAATTCACCAGTGTATTGTTTGTTCCTCTCTGATATGCAAATGTCACAAAAAAGAAGCATACACAAGGTCCCCAAAAACTATCCTGCTGTTTCTCTACATTGTTACAAGATGGTGTTTTGCATCTTATTTTCATGGCAGTGGCTGCAAATGCGCCCATCAGCATTTTTGTTCCCGTTGATGAGACCAATTTTAAAAATGACTCTTGTTGTTTCGCTCCTGCTGAGTAGATAAAAGACACCGTGCTAAATGATGATGACATTGGGGACAGCTGCCACGAGGATTTCCTCCACAAGTAAGCACTTTGTTACAGGCAAATGGAGACAGATGATGTACAATGCCCATTTAACACCCATCAACCTTCCGATGATGAGTAATGGCCCTCCACTTAGCTGAGGTTTCCTCAAGAGAAGGGAAGAAAGCTAAAACTCTGTTGGCGGTAAGGAGCTGGAAAGTCCAATCCGGCAGTGAAGCTCCAGACAGCTCAGAGTTAAACAGGATTAGTTCGCTGTCTCCTGTGGAGATGATAAACAATCTGTAAGCTGGAACCTATTTACTTGAATATAAAGCATGCTGATAGCTGCAAGTTTTTGAATATGGAGAGAATGACTGATTAGCTGTCTATTAGGTGGTATATTTTAGGCATAATGCAGTATCCAGTCTCAACTTTTTGTCCTTGCTAGTTGGGCAAGTAGGCTGGAAGTTAACTTGGCCAAAACAAGCTTCACTGTCCCTAAACAAAAAACCTAATTAAGCCTCTATTAATTCCTTCAAAGTTCCCTTTAATGTTTCCTTCTACTCAGGAGATTTAATCTTTTCTGTGACCCATTGAATACGTTTCATAACAAAGTCCATGGCCCAGTGAAGTGGATAATTTGCTTTCTTAAGAATACGGTCAAAAGGCTGTCAGAAGGCACGGTAAATTTAATTTCCCACTCATAATTTTTCAGCTAAATGCAAGCAAAATGCTTTCTTATCGAGGCAGGGATTACTGGGCCAATGTAACTTTCCACTGGCCCAGAGCCAGTTACCCATCTTTAATTGTTCCCCTCTGTAAAGCCTCATGAATGTTTTTAGGACACAGTTCCTCTCGCTCAATCATTATTCCTAAAAGCTGTCATTAATAATTACAGTAACACCAGCTAAGCTAATTGGCTCCAATTTGCATGTTTTTGTGTTTCAGGGCCATCAGCTCTCATCTCCAGACTTGCGGCTGTTCGATGGTGGTTGGAAGCAACCCAGACAAAGTAAACAAGGTATCTACTGGTTGCACACGCAGACACACTTGTAGTGCATCCGCATGATTTAACATATTTTTGAAGTGTGTTACACGCTGTGATTTTTAATGAGCCACACGCCACTTTCATGCACGAATTTCCCAATATCCGGTTCTGCTTGTAATAATAGACACAGAGAATAATAGACAGCATCACTTTTACAGTTCAGTTACAGTTTTACTGTGTGACTGATGCACCCAATTCCAAAAGACAAAGTTCCATGAGAAAGCATATGAGCCTGTTGGTTGCTTAAGTTGGGCAGAAAATAGAAACTGGGCAGACATGTTAATATCTAGATCTAAAATATCTAGATATTGCATGTCATACATTGGGTGTTTTAGAGGCCAACCAAACAATTACAAACATTATATACAGTGAATATCAGAAGCCTATGCACTCTTTCAAATTGAGTTTTTATTGCCTTGAGGCCTGAATTGAGCACCCATTAAATCAGACTTTGTCACTTTCATTTGGATTTGGAAATCAAGGTAAAAACAAAAGGTTGCTCATTTCTCGCCATGTATTAAAAATGGACAACTAAAACGCTGTGGCTGCAGAAGTGTGCACACCCCTTATAATTGGGGGTTGTAAATGGGTCAATTTATCTAACTAATTGCTAATTCCTAACTAATTCCAAAGCATGCACAAAGCGAATTTGCCATGACCTAAAATCAATTGAATTGATTCTAATTAGATCAAGTAAGACCAGGATTTCACTGAAGGTTTCTCTAGTGTAGGGAGTTGGACTGTGTCCATAGCGATATACAAATGTGACTGTGTTTGTTGCAGATCGTGCGGACACTCTGCCTCTTCCTCACCCCTGCTGAGAGGAAGTGCTCTCGCCTCTGCAAGGCTGACTCTTCCTTCAAATATGACACAGGCCTGTTTGTTCAGGGTCTGCTCAAGGTAGCAGTGACTTCCCTCTCATTATATATTTCTGTGTGAATAATGGGGTTGCTTATTGTTTTGTTTTGCTTCTGTTTGTTTGATGTTGCCCGCTTTGTAGTTCTGCCCTTATTTCTTTCTGACCTGAGATGATTTCAGTAAAATATTTTTCATCCTAACATTACATAAGGATAAATCAGTTTCATATCAGTGTTAATGCAAGTGCTGTCTTAACAATAGCCACCGGATGCCATACTTACATAAATACATTGTTGCAATGTGAGACTCAACATGTTGACCATATGTAAATGTGTTTAGAATGAATCCAAATGAATTTTTTCAAACTGCCGGCACCTTATTTTTATTTTTTTACATTGAAGTCAATGGAGAACAGCTGTCCCTGACTTCTAAAGTTGAGGAAAGTTTTTAGAGGAGCGGCCGACACTTTACATCAACAACCAAAATGTAAATGTGGACAGCAGTGGTAGAATAGTTAGTAATAGATAGTAGCTGTTATTCTGATCATAAAGAGTCAGTATGGAGCATAATGGCTGTGTTGTGGGAGTTTCTAAGTGTTTGACCATTGTACATCATAAGTACTGTTTGCTCAGTGGCGGCTACTGCAGCTAGTCGTCATGGAAACAAAGTGTGTATTGCACAACTCGCCATTTTAATCAGCACAGAATGCGTCTCACAGCGCCTTTTCTACAAACCAATCAGAATAGTGCGAACACGCCTTTACTCAACGCTTCAGTAAACGTGAGGTTTTTGTTCTCTCATCCCCAGGACTCCATGGGCAGCTTCGTGTTGCCCTTCCGCCAGGTGCTCTACTCGCCCTACCCGACCACGCACATCGACGTCGACATCAACACGGTCAAGCAGATGCCGCCGTGCCACGAGCACACGTACAACCAGCGCCGCTACATGCGCTCGGAGCTGAGCGCGCTGTGGCGGGCCGACAGCGAGGAGGACATCGCCCCCGACACGGTCATCCACACCGACGAAACCTTCACCCCGGACCTGTAAGCCATTGTCTTTTTGTATTGCTGTGTTATATTTTAGTTTTCCAATGAGTGGGCTTTGTTAGCTATCATATCTAAATGAAAGTGGAAAAAGTCTGATTTAACAATGTCTTTCCTCTCAGGAATATATTTCAAGATGTCACGCACAAAGACATGTTGGTGAAGTCCTTCATAGATGAGGTAAGAATACTACTGTGCTGTACTACTGTACTGTGACCCAAATAAGACCTTGTCCCTAGTGTTGTAACCCAGTGCATAAAATACCAAGCTATTATTCATTCTTGAGATAAATCAACTAAGAAGTCTAGGAGGTCCGAGTCATATTATTCTTCGGCTCAAGGTAATATGATGGCAGTTGAGGAAGAGAAAATCGTAGCCCTTTCATTCCCCATTTGAAATAGTTTTCTATTTAACATTAGTAACAGTGCTAGTAAAGAATATAGGTGAAAATAATTGAGAGAATAGGGGAATGTTCGCTTTTAACAGCTATAGTGACTTCTGTGTTCATCTGCTGAAATGGAAGCTGACCAAAAACGTATTTCCCTCCACACCAAGTGTAGGAGGTTCTTACTGGAGTTACAAGGTTTTCCCATGACAACAGTAATACGTTTCTTCCTCAAGGTTAGCAGGAAGGAGGGAGGTGGATTACGGCAAGCTATTCCAGCTGAGCCGTAGCCTCGACTAGTAATTGACGTCCTGTGTCGTACCCAGGTGTTCATGCTGAAGCCGGGCCTGTCCCTGCGGAGCACCTATCTGGCCCAGTTCCTGCTGCTGCTCCACAGGAAGGCCCTCACGCTGCTCAAGTACATCGAGGACGAAACGTAAGAGCTGTCAATAATAATACTCGGAAAGAAGAGTTGACCCAAATAGCAAAAAGGTTTTCTGTGTCGCAGCAACCCCATTCCGCTCACAAGCACGGCACAATAGAGAGAGTCCACGTCACAGTGCTTGGGAAAACGACTCGTAATACCAGGGTTGGGGTCAGTTCACTTTCAATTCAGTCCGTTCAAAACATAACCTGGACCTACAGGTAACAGCCAAAATAAAGGAAACACTAAATGAGGGATACAAAGTCTATTGAAAGCAGGTTCTTCCACATGGGTGTGGCTATTTAAGGCTATTTTAAGCTATTTAAAGCTACAATATGAAACTCTTTCGTTTTTTTATACATATTTTAGCTTCCATGGATTGAAGAAGAGATCTCAGTGACTTAGAGAGGTAAAACTTTGTGAAGAGGTAAATGATGGCATGTTGGGTAGGAACTTAAGTGAATAAGAGTTCATCATGTTTATCATGTTTCTCAAGCAACTGTGGATAAGGTGATGCTCGCATGGAAGTGTTGAGGGGAAACACATCACCATCTATGACAGAAGCCCATACTCAACCGTGATGTCTGTGCATTGGATTGAGATGCAAGGCAATACAGACAAGCAACTCTGATTCAGTTGACTGCAAATGCAAATGTAAGGTGTAAGCAGGCACTTTTATCAAGAACTGTCAAGAACTTCACAGAGAGGGATACTTTGGTCGGGTTACAGTGCAGAAACTGCTTGTTATGCCAAAAACAAATGCACTTTTTGCAAGGGAACTAGTGCACAGAACACAGGCAGTGGTCTACTGAGCAGTGGAAAGTCACATAATCAGACATCAGATGAGTCATCATTCATCCTGTTCTCAACAAGTGGACTTGTGTGGCATACACCAAAATAAATCTACAGATCTGAGTGCTAGTTTCCTGAAGGTGAAGGGTTGTGGTTATGGTGGTGGCTGAATTTTGCTGGTGTACTAGGTCCACCAGACTGCTAAGAGCAGGGGATCTCAATCATGTGCCATTGTGACCCAAAAGTCTGCAGGTTTTCATTCCAACCAAACACTACAGCAGCTGGTTTCACTGATAAGTTCTCCCTCATTGGTTGAAGGTTTGTTTGGTTGAAATGAAAACCTGCACAGTCTTGGGTCACAATGGCACATGGTTGAGATCCCCCGCTTTAGAGGGCAAGGTAAATGGCAATAAATAGAAAGGCATTCTGTGATGAGTGATTACATTCATCCAGTGATGAGGCATTCCTGTCCTAATTAGAGTGTAAGCTCCATTACATTAAGTACAACAGGCACTCAAGGAATTTTACCTGGTTAATTGGCGCTGACACGTTCGAAGACATCTATGCGATATAGGATTGGCACAGTAGGTGCAGGAAAAAATGTGCGATGGGTTGAATGGGCACTGATGCACCAGAACCGTCTTCCAGAGGGTCGGATGTCAAACGGATGGTTGCCCGGACAGCAGGCTGTCGAATCATGGGCATCATTCCAGGATGACTATGCCCCCATCCACCAGGCGTGTGTGTTTACTGAATGGTTTGATGAGCAAGAAAATGATAGAAACCACATGCCATGACCTTCCCAGTCAGCACAGCTCAACTTCTGAGAGGTTCTGGAGCGGCGCCAGAGACAGAGTTTTCTCTCACCATCAGCAAAACACCAAGTGAGGGATTTGCTTTTGTCAGACTTACTTGACTCAGTGTCTTGCTCAAGGACACTTCAGCAGGGTGGATGCTTGCTGACACAGGGGCTTGAACCTGCGACTTCCAGTTGAAGGATGTCTCCCTACTAACTACAGCACCTGCCACGCTGCTGCCTAAATACGCTTATCAAAAGTGCTGCTTCCTTCCTTGTGGTTCCGGACACTGAAGCTACGTTATTAACACTTTTTTGCATTGGTGTTTCTGTCATTTTGACAGATACACAAACCAATCCTGTAGGTTTCTGCTTCAGCATCCACAAAATCACAACCTTCCTCACTAGGGAGTTTTCTCAGCTCCTTGTTTAAGATGTAGACATAATTCTGGCTCTAGTCATGCTCTAGTCCCATCTGGGCTACTGTAACTCCCTCCTGGCTGGGCTCCAGAAGTACTCACTTAGCCCTTCCAATTCATCCAAAACACCTCAACCCACCTTGTCTTCAGCCTCCCCCAATTCCCCCATGTCCCCCCCCCCCCCCCCCCCCGCCCCCCGTGGCGACCTGGTCATCGCTCCATCTGGCCTTAACTCTTCTCCTGGGCTCCCCAATAGTGGAATGACCTTCCCACTCCATGTAGGAGAGCAGTCTTTCCCTGTCTTCTGACAAAAACTGGAAAGTTTAGCAAACGCCTCACGTCCGCCTCACCTCTACATCCCTCCTTTACTTGTACCTGATCTTGCATTTCTCTTGTATACAAAATACCCTCTTAATTCGTGGTACTTCTCTATTGTGCATGAATATTTAGGGACCCAGGAATATTTATTACATCTACTGTCTGGTTGCTATGACCCTTGCCCTTGCACTGCTTGCTTCTTGTTTCTTGTAATGTTGGTGAATCTGCAATGTTAGCGTATTCTACTGCTGCACTCTTATCCGGACTTATAAGTAGAATAAAAGTTAAATTCCTTAAATGTAAATGTTAGCAGTCACTATCAATGATTTGTTTATAGCCTGGCTCTACGACTTTTTATAGACAAAGGTTTTCTATTTTAAAATTGTGAAGACGTTTTGATTGATTGCATTGAAAGTGAATTACTCCAACACTGCATAATTAATAAATGAAGCATGTAGGGCATTAGCAGAACATCATACTAAAGACATAACAAGTAAACTGCAGAACATCAGAATGAAGAAAATGACAAAGTACGCACGACAACAGATCAAAATTCTGGCTACCCTGACACCTTAGGTTTAGCTTGCTAGGTTAAACTTGGGCCTCAGTGAAAATTGAGGCTATAATATGCAATAATATACTTATGCATGTGAAATGTACTTATACAAGTGATACTTTGTTACTAAACAAATTACCAGATATGTAACTGTTATCACAATGTTAGTTTTTTTTTTCCCTAATGCTTGAAATACAGTAGCAAAGTAGTTGATTCGAATTCCATTTGCTTCCTCATACATAGTAAATGCTTGAACATATCTCACTCCAAAGACTACACGGACTACACAAGCGAAAAGCATGTGCGGAGGCATAAAAACACTCATGTTTATGGTCTTGCTAACAGCCTGGGGTCTAAGGCCATCCTATTCTACAGGCGCCTCGACAACACTGTCGATGTCCACCAGCAGCATACATAATTCATCGTAGCGCGGCATTGCTGAGCGCAGCTGAGACCCAACTAGCTGTTCATGCAAATCCTCTGAAACCAGAGTGCTGTAGGTTAACAGTCGCAATATCTTCCCCCTTGCAGGCAAAAGGGGAAGAAGCCGTTTCGATCCTTGCGCAATCTAAAGACGGACCTGGACCTGACGGTGGAAGGAGACCTGAACATTGTGATGGCCTTCGCTGAAAAGCTGAGGGCGGGACTGCACTCGTTTGTGTTCGGGAAGCCGTTCTACACAAGCGTACAGGAGCGAGATGTGCTCATGAGCTTTTGACTCTGTTCTTCACCAGGATCGTTGGACAAAAGCAAAATCTGTATTTTTGTGGTTTTATTGTTACTGTGAAAACAACAGCAGTGTTTTATTTTTTTTTTGCATTCTTACCTGCACCACATGAGAACAGGATTTATTTGAGCCACACTGACAACTTCATAGCTTGAAGTTATGCATGCACATGTGAAAACTTGATACAAGACTGTCCTCAGTCTGAATTTTTGTATGGGATCTGCTTTGCTGAAAAGCTCATTTTGCTTTCCTGTAGTGTCTTGACTAAGATGAGGCACGACTTCAGAGACTGAATATACTGCAGTTACAGACCCATTAGATATTAATGTTTTGATATCTTGCTTTGATCAATCGTAAGTTCTGAGTTTTTAGAAGACTTTTAAATTATTCTTTGAGGGATGAAGTATTAATGTATTCCATGCCTTCTGTTAATAGAGGGTTTGTATTAATTCATGGTCTTGAAATTGGCTGAGGTCCTCTACAGGGCATTTGCAATTTATTTTACAGTTATATTTAGTAAAACATGAGTCATTAGTGTCTTCAGTGCCTGTGTTTTACTACAACCTTGGTTGGCCTTTGAACCTTTGCCCTTTGGAATGCCATTTTGTAAAATTCAATTTATGCATGTTTGTACTGCATGTGAATGGTGAAGATGAAGTAGCATTAGCAAAAGGTTGTGATTAATCATAAAATGTGATATCTTAAAACAAGTAATTTAAATCTGTTATCACTCAATGCCTCTTGACACAAAGGTTCTGTTTGTAACAGAGAGTGGCTGCCATTATTAAATGTATTTTTTCAATATGTGTGTGAAATGGATTTACACAGCATCTTTCCAAAGGAACAGCTGGTAGTGTAAACCAGCTTTATACAAAGGCAAACTTAAATTTGCTGTTGTCTTAACTCAAGTGGTTTTGTTTATGTGCTTTGAGCATGGCTTCCAAAAAGGCAAATACCTTTAATGTTGAGTTGTTTGTTGTTGTTTGTGCCACATTTACCATAAGTGATATATATTTCAAAAACCTGAAACATTTCTTTTTCACTTGGATTATACCACATTATTCATCGGAGGTGTATCACTTGACAAACATATCCCTCCTTTCTAGGTTTACCCACTCAGGCTTCCTTTCTTCCCCTCTAAGCTTGTTCCACAGGTGGACTTTTTTTATTGTACATCAACATGCCCGCATGGGGCGAAGAATAGTGAAATAATGAAATAAAAACTGTAATAACAAACTTTATTTATATAACATCTTTCAGTTACAGTGTGTTTTACAAACAATAAAAATGCCAGACATGAATCAAAACTGTTTGCATAAGAATGGAACAAGAATAAAATGGGTAGAAACAAATGATATAAAAGTCTGTCTGTAAAATGTATAGTGAGAGGTAATTTGAAGAGGCCATTTGTTTTGTGAGCCTAAGCTCTGAGATGTAAGCAGGACTGAGCTGTGCCTTAAAAGTAAAATCGGTAAAATCACAAAAACAATTCTAAAACTAATAGGCAACCAGTGTGGAGATGTTATCTGATCCCATCTCTAACTGATGAGATAAAGTTAAGGCATGAATAACTTTCTCAAGGCCAAACATAAACAAGACCTTATTTTAATAATATTTTTGAACTTGAGGAACCAAGAGTAAACAGCCGCTTTCACTTGCCTTCTTTGAATGGAAATCTTACTCAAACATCACTCCCAGATTTCTATAGGCTTAATTTGCTTAATTCAATATCTTAATTTTGCTTAATTTGCTTAATTCAATATCTTAATTTTGGCTGACAGACTACCATGATCGTGCTGGACAAGGTTATGATTTTTTATGATTATTATTAAATTAAATGTTGTCATAAACTGTATTAAAAATGAAAAAAAGACTGAAAAAACAAACTACAACTATCTTGTCTATTTGTAAAACTAACTAAAATAAATACAAAAATATACCTGAAATGCTTTTAGCTGTCATCGTTTATGTGCAGGGTAAAAAATTATGAATTTTGGGCAGAGAATTTTGAATTGATCCCAACTTTAAATTAGTTGAGGATGTGATGAAAAAATTACTATAAATAAATTAGAAAAATAATTTATTTCTTGTTTGTATTACAAATACCTGTACAAACATATACAAAACACTGGTTCTGAATGTCTGTCCTGTTCTCAGAATAAACTGAAATTAAACTAAAAAATGAAAACTATATAAAAAACGAACAAAAAATCCAAAACTATAATAACCCTGGTGCTGGATCAGGTTAACGAAGTTGAGTGAGCCAAATAAATATAAGATTTAGAGGGGTTTTGAGACATTAAGCACTTAATGTCTGTAAGGAATTTCTTAAGCCAGGTTTAACTGCTGGAAATGGCAGTTTTAATGAGCACATACAGCTGAGTGCTACCTGCATTACAGTGGAAACAGATGTCTTGTTTCAGAATGTTGTGACCAAGCAGAGGCATATACAGTATATAATGAAAACAGTACCGGGCCTAAAATCGACCCCAGGGGTACACCACACTTCAGATTTACTGGAAAAAATGATATATTCCTTACATCTATCAGCAAAGTACTGTTTGGGAAGAATAACTGTGACACTGAAAAACTTTTCAAGACGTCCAAGCACAATAACATTGTCTATGGTGTCAGACAGTACTGAGATTTAAAATGACATAATAAAATAGCGCATTCGGCAGTGGGGAGGAGATCATTAGCAGCTCTAATTAAGGCAGCTGTGCATACTGTGGGGTGCTCAAAAACCTGACTGATTTTTTTTTTTTTCCAAAGATGTGGTTATTTATAAATTATATCATCCAAGAGGAAACCGTTTTCTCTAAACCTTTGGATAAAAAAAAACAAAGGCAGTTTGAAGATATGTCTATAATTGCCTCTAGCAAGAAGATCCCAATTAGGTGTCCTCTAGAGGGCCTTGAACCGCCGCCTGTTTTAAAACAAGCGGGAAGTGAACCAGAAGCCAAGGAACTGTTAATTACTAATAGAATATCTGGAGCAACTGTTCCATGGAGGTCCTTTAGGGATTCAGTTGGCATAACATTCAGAGGACAGGAAAAAGGAATTCATTTGAGATGTAGGTTCCTTTAAAGCGGCAACAGAAATAGGTTTTAAAACAGCTTGGTCTTGGGGGGAGGGGGGTCTTGATTGGCAGGGAAAATGTGGAGCTTGATGTTGGTGCACCTTTTTAGTAAAACGACTCACAAACTCCTCGTAGCTCTCTGGGGAAGCTTTGTATTTGTGACTGGAGGAGGGGCTGACAACAACCTATTACATTAAACAAGACCCTAGAGTTATGGCAGATTTTGCATCCTTAACTCCTTTCTGGTACTTTGTTATTAGATCTTTTTGAGTGTATTAGGAGATTTGTAATTTATTGGCCTTCTATTAGGTTATGCTGCATTCTTTCCTTATGGCCTGGAGGGGTATTCTCATTAAGCTAAGGAATAGCTATGCAATTACTTTTAAAATCATGACCACCTCCTGACCAGCTCCTCAGTGTGTTAGTAAATAAGTTGAGACATCTCAGTGGTACTACTGTTAGTAGCAGCTATGAGAGCCGAGCAGAGGTAAAGATGTTAGGAAAAGCAGGTCAAGGGAGTGTTCCTTTGAATTTGTGGCCCTTTTAACAGACTGAACAAGTTTATATCAACAATTACGATTGAAAATATCCAAAGTTATAGTATGAGATGGGTGACAAACATGGATATTGAAATCCCAAAGTATACAGTAAGTATTCCCACTCTTCAATGAACTCACCACTCAACTTTGGGGGTTTATACACCAAGGCAAAATCTAAAGGGACATTGCCATTGATTAGGAAACTGCACTCAACTATGACAATGCCAGGAGAAACGAGAGAACATTTGTATTCATTCTTGTGCTACCATGCCAAGCAAGTAACCTGGGTTGATGGAAATGAGAGAGAACCATAGAAAAGCATTCTTTGACGTAATGCAATCTTGTTTCGACAGGAACCTTAAATTCACATTTAAATGTTTAAGGCAGCAAGTATGAAGAACAGGCTGAATGTAGAGTGTTGTTTTTGTTACCAGCCTACATATTGCACTCGCTGTTTCAGCATGATGGCAGGAAATGATTGTATCAATAGACTTCCCTTTGCTGTATTAGTAGGAGCAATTGCAGTGGACAGTGAATGATATTTTCCAGCCATACTAACTATTTATGTTTTGACTCCAGCCCCTATCGTGTCTGAAAGTACCTGTATATCTCTACAACTGGCCAAATACTTAATTTTCCACACCAATTATATTTTCAAATCTGTGGCAAAGTTTTATGTTTTGTAAAACACACAAATTTCAGTGGCAACCTTCAGCGCCTGAATCCTGGACTGGGTTGAAAACAAATCCTGGCATTCATTGTTAGTTAAAGTAGGAAGTGAGATTGATCACTCTTCAAGATTGCTTCTAATGTGAGTGAGCCAACCAAATAGACCCTTTTAATCTGCTAAGCTTTCATGTTCTTGGATGGTTGACAATTCACTTAGATTGAAGCTGTGGGAGTGGTCAGCTCTCCCCAGCTGAGGTGTAGCCAGAACCCACTATTCAATAATATATCATGTTGATAATATATACTTGGCTGCCAGACAGGACGTTTTGTGTAATTATTTGCACCTTGTACCTATTCTATGCAGTTGGACTATTTGTTGACAAATGTTATGAGAAACACAACTAATTATTCTGCTATATTCAATTTAGAAGTGATATGATAAACAGAACTGTACCAATACATAATCAAAACAACAATGTACAGCCCCCTCCACAATAAAAACATTCATGTTCATAGGTAGAAAAAACTGTCCATCATATGCGTGTGTTACCTTGCTCATGCTTTCTTCTAATTGGTCGATCTGTGGTTACCGTCTTCATACTTCCCTCTAATTGGTCAGTCTGTGACTTACCATTTTTTCCTATTGGTCGATTTTGTGAGTACCGCTGTCAGAGCAGGAAGAGATGTCAACAGGCCGTCTGCCATGTAAATATTCAACTGAGGATGCAGCTATTAGCTAGCGTTATCCCCATGTCTGAAACAACAAAAGGATAGCAACTCCTGGATAATTGGAGCAAAAATGAAACCATATGCTGCTTCAAGTGCATCAAGGTATTTCCCAATCACTGCTAAGTGTCTTGTTTTTCCAGTCTGAGGGAAGGAGAAGTTATAGGGTGCGGCCTGCTGTCATATTAGCTTGCTAGCTAACGTTACTGCTAGCTTTATGATACATGGCTTAATAACTGCATTATCCACTAGCTAAAACGTCATTAGCGAGGGAGCCGGGTCGTTATTAGGAGCTATGCTAGACGAGGCAGTTGCCAGTTCTAATGTCAATGTCCAGAAAATGCTACAAGTTTGATACAGTATTGCTAGTACTGTGTGTTGTCAGGAACTACTGAAGATAATACTAGGGATATTACTCAAGAGCTCGGATTAGCCATGTTTCGTTCCCCTTTAGTTAAATGGCTAGTAAAATTTAACTCGACTGAAGTGTCTTGATGGTTAAATCCCGTATTCTTGATTACAGGCAAAGTCAAGTACATTGTTATTAGCAATCTGAAGATGACCATCTTGGACACTAGCTAGCAAACTTTCAAGCTAGGAAACTGCTAGGCTAACTATAACTAGCTTTAACTAGACAATTTTACGTGTGAACGAATAAAAAAGGTAGTTAGATGTAGCCAAGGATAGGAATCAGCTTGCTCCGGCCGCCGACATATTCAATTCTCTTTGGAGACAACTTTCATCCAAACCAAGTTCCATCAAAAATGTATCGGTTTAATGTTACCATGCTTATTGACAAAGGTACATACATTGTTGAGCGTAACTTGAGGCACTTTCGTATACCTTGGGGTCCACTCTTCAATTCGGCATACATCCGATATACGAAGCAGCATTTTATTTCAATAAAATGATTTGTTGATGATGTTTTATTACTGGGTCGCCTGTCATTCTTACATTCTCCTTCCACCAAAATACACCAAGGTGGGCGGTAGCGAACAGTGTGAACTAATTTAAATGTAATTAAAATTAAGTGCTGCTTGGTGGGTGACATGTATACCGAATTTATCAGAGCATCCTACAATTCCTGAAAGGTCTTAAGGCCTGTTCAGCGATGCATGTACCTTTGCTGATAATCAAGGTCATGTTTAATTGCCAGATTTTTTTAATGTAGTTCGGTGTGACGTCCCATACAAGAGAGGACAGAACATATCAAAGATAGATAGCTGTAACCTAACTTTAATTTCCTATCTATCCATATCAGTTCTGCTGTCTGTGAAAATACCATACATGACAACAGCAATAAATTGTGAGTTTGTGTACCAGTAAAATGTTTTGTGTTCAAGTATGCTAGCAAACTGAAAGTGATAATTGCTGTAGATAAGTTAAAACTGAAACCACTCAGGTGACTGTGATGAGGTATTGGCATCACTGATCTTATTCCTCTGGAATGACAGGGCCATCTTACAGAATATCTGGCTTGTCAACTCTTTTGGAGTAATTACTCCTAACCTGAATTTGTCTTTCAGGAATAACTGTCCTTTGATCCATCCAGATGAACTAGTCTGAATCACAGTTACGCCGCACATGAGCTCTATTGGAGCACACACACATTCAGGGTGACTGTAATATAACTGCGGTTGTGGATTCAAATGTCTTTAATCTTTAAAATAGAGTTGAACTTCTATGAGCATTTGCCTCCTGACTAATTGTGTGACAGAGTAAACAAACCTGCCAGCCACAGCCAAAATTGATCAGCATCCAGCAGGTGTTAAGTCTCTAAGAGCCACATCCTCTGTTTAATCAGAGAATGTCAAATTTAGATGACCACAGTGTTTTGCTTCACTAGGTCCACTGAGAGAGAGATAGAGAGAAATTTAACAGAAACAATAATTCCGTCAATATAGAGTGCTGGGTTTAGGCTACATTTATGTGGTTTTAGAACCAACGTGATTTAAGGGTTAGGGTTAGTTGAGGATTTATGTGTGTGTGTGTGTCTTTGTGTATGTTGAGCAGTGTTTAAGCTTTTGATTTCTAATCATGGGCTGACTACCCAACTCACAACATGCAGTATACTTGTTCCCACATCCACACACGTGCTAGACCAACACACACAAACACACACACAAAACTCAATTTAATCCTACTCCATGTCACAAAGCACAGGCAATATCCTCATGTCGTGTACATATAGATTGTTGTGGTCACATGTATCTGGTTTTGCATAGCAAGCACTGTGTTTTTTCTAGATCAAGTAGCCTTTGAGTTGTTGCATCCAACCTTATTTGATTCATTCCGTTTTTTGATCAATATCATCGGGCAATGAATTCTGAACATGAATTCTTTTTTGACACATTAAATGGAAATTAAAAGATAAGTTAGTGCTGGCCTTGATGCTATAATAGGCAGGCTACGTAAGCTAAGTGGTAGGTGTATTTGGATGTACTACTGATATGCAAAATGGACTTGATGATCCCAGCTAGTCTCTTTTGGCATAGATAAATGTTGTGAAAAAGTTGGAGTTAGCTCTGAAAGACTCATATTTAGACTTTATTATGTAGCCAAGGTTATCGCTGATAAACTGCTAAATATGTGCTGTTGCCTGTCCCGTAAGTGTGCCCAGAAACCTGACGTACTAAACTATGGTCTGTGATGCTGAGTGACTCTGACGTTTGACTGTTGCAGTGTCGGACATCAGACTGAGCGCCTGTAGCCATGGATGGCACCAAAACCAATGACAGCGCCTTTCCCAGCTTTGGGGATCTGGATGACTTCCTCAACAAGCACGACTCCAACTTCGTCTGGCTCCTTGTGGGTAAGTGGTCACTAAGTGGTCTATGTCGACACTGAAAAAAACAAGCAGACAAATGATAGCAGCAGGCAGGCTTCCGGTACCTGCCAGACTTGAGGACAGTTTTCCATGTAGAGTCAAGTACAGACCTGTCAGCATTGGATGAAGCAAGTACATTGTAGTTTTGCGTGGGCTAGGAAGGATGACACCGCTGTCCATGGAGTTTTAGTTTGTACACTTTGTATTTGTACTTTTTAAATTTGCCTACTTACTAGTACTACTAGTACTATGAATACCAATGTTAGCAGCTGCCATCATATGCTTTCTGATAAGTCATATCACTGATTTTTATTATTTTTAGAAGGAAAAAGCTATTCTATTGCAGTGATCTCTCTGTGCTGATGGGTCTGTTTCATAACAAGAGCAGTAGCCTCTGGCACATTGCAATTGAAGATGTTAGACGTGAGGATCTGCCTCCTCCAGCCTGCCGTATATAAGAATAAGAGCGCCAGTTCACATCAGAATCCGTCTTCTTTTACTGACTCGGCCCATTTTGTGCTCTCGCCTCTTCCAGCCACCATTCTGTCCTGTGGATGGATCATCTATTTAACTTATTACAACTCCCGCAACATTGGCCTCATCCTCACCCTCATCATCAACAGACTCTACAAGGATGGCTACATTCACATCGGTGAGTTCATCAGGAGCTCTGTCACGGGGTGATGAATGGGCCCGGAGGAGCGCTGCCAAAGACCCGGGGGTGTGCGCGCCTCCCGAGCTCCGCCGAGGCTTTAACTCAGTCTGCTGAATATTTCATGATGGGCCAGGTTCTCTGAGTGATTATCTCTGTAGTGTTTGAACAGCAAACTGCAACCGACGCTAGATGGAATTTCTCAGAGTTGACTTGACTTGACTTGGCTGTATCATCAATGCAATTTATAAAGCGGCCTAAAGCATAAATCTGGCCATTTGCTAAAGGGTAAAGCAGCCATTATTTTCCCATCTTTTTACATCACACCGATTGATTCTGACCAAAATCTCGTCAGTTGCTTCACTATAGAGCTACTTACATCTTGCTTGCCTGGGTACTCCAAAAATCAACCCCAAAAGCATCCAAAGCATGTCTTTTTCAGCATATTGATGCTCACTCTGTAATGAGACATGTATATATTTAGTTTTCAGTTAATCTATGACCGGACAACTTTTACTTATTTATGTTGCACTACTTTGCAGCATCGATTGGTATGGTGGTAGAAGATGGGAAAATAGGGTCCAGGTCGAAAATGCCTGGACTTATGCTTTAAACAGAAAGCAATTTCTTAGAAAGCACACAAGGCTAAACGAACAAGAAACAAGCTAAACAGCAAACAAATGCCACAGATAACAGAATAAGAAACAAGTTAAACAGACAAAAAGAAGCTCAACACATTAGAAAGCACATCAGAAAAAAGCAGGTAAAACACATTAGACACTGAAAGTTCATAGAGTGAAAGCAGGTCTAAAAATTGGAATGGATTCTGCAAACATAACTTCCAGGAAGGCTGTTCCACAGTCTGGGGGCTGCAATTGCAAAACTGCGATCACCACTTAAGCCTCGACTGTGGAACATCTAAGAACAAAAAAAACATGCTAGCTTGTGACAGGATCATGGCCCAATTACACATCCTGTGTCAAATTACTGAAAAACATCGAAGTTCCTCTTTGTAAGCTTCCATAACCATGAAGAAAGGAAGCTGAACACTGTGCTAAGTGTCGACTCGGATGATTATATTTGAGCACTTGGGGTGCTGTCACTTTTTCGGCGTTAGAAATCATTTAAATTCTCTTGACAGAGAAAGGGAAAGACGAGTCGCGAACCGGAAAAGTTTGATGATGGAAAATCATGCGCAGTTTTAAAATCCATCTCTCTCGCTCAGTGACCCAGTCCAAGACCCACTTGCATGATTAGATTCCCCCAGTATGATTTTTTTTCTCAAGAGAGAGAAAGCAATTAAATATCTATTTATCTTGCATGTAACCAATTTTTATTTTCATCGCTGCTTACAAGACCAACCAATCATCCACTGTTAAAAATGTTGTGTATTTGTTAATTTGAAGTTATGAATGAATCCAAACAAGTTTCCACTGATAATTTAAACTCATTACTGCCAGTGTGTATTGAAATATTTGACTTTTAGTGTCTGTAACACAAAATGTGTCTGACCTTTCCTCCACAGGCTCCTTCTCTTTCTCTGTGCTGTCAGGGAAGGTCATGTTCAGAGATGTCTACTTCATCAACCAAGACATGTCTATCAGGTAACCTGTTTACACCCAATACGTTCCTCAATAGCCTTGTATGTTACTTTCAGATTTTCAGATTTTTTCTCCCCCTGTATTATAGGATACAGGATGGCTTCCTCATATTTCGCTGGTGGAAAATGTATAACCCAAAACAGAAACAGCACGGTGAGTAGGACAGCTAACGTATTCTATGGGCGAGACTATCCTCTGGAAAGTCAATTAGAAAAAAACAAGGCACAAGCTGTGGAAAAATCATGTCCATAGTTTTGTCAGTAACCGTTGTCTCATTTGTTCACTGAGCGATTTAGTTGGGCAGTTTGTAATTAGTCTGCTGTAATTATCATTGATTCGATTTAAAGTGGTTTTCTGTCAGAGCCTCTCTTGTGATTTAGTCTCCATTTTTGTTGCTCAGCGCTCATTGCTGTGGTGTTTCTGCACTGCACTTCCCAGAGATCACCTGTCAATCAAACAGTGTGTCCAGCGCTGTGACGTCTTTGTAATATGTGTAATATGTAAAGCCCCCCCATTCATCATTTGACCATCCAGACAGCTAGAACTGCTGTATAAAGCAATAGCTTATGTAAGGAATCGACAGAGACACAAATATGACAGAAGCCCCGACCTCGAGTTCTGACTTGTCCCTCCCGTCTTCTTGCGGCCAGACCCCAAGGCAGAGACCAGGCTTTACGTGACGGTCAACGGCTTCGAGTTTCACGTGTACAACCGGACCGACCTCTACGCCCGGCTGCAGGAGACCTTCGGCCTGGAGCCCACCCTCATCACGCCCAAGAAGGACGAGGAGAGGGGGCGGGAGGAGAGAGACAAGACCCTGGAAAGGTAGGACCAAGGCAGCGTCCAGTGGCTTTTGCTTGAAAGTGTCTTGAGCACTGAAGTTGGTTCAAATATCAAAATGAAATGAGATTTTTGTGAATACAAGCTTATGATTGTTGAGTATGCCAGTTTTCATGTTGCCGTTGTTTTCTTGGTTCAGGACAATCGCCCATTCACTCCCATTTGATTCAAGAATTAGGGTGGTAAACAGAAATGGGAGTCCATCAATGTGTTTGTGTTTGTGAGTAATTACATTAGTAATTACTCACAAACAAAGATCTCAATGAGTCAAGAATGCTTTATTTCCTTGCCAATGCACAACTTCAGTCAGCCAACATAGCAGTTTCTGCAAAACAAAACAGTAGAAAACAGCAGTTTCCCATTAGAAATGAATGGAAATTGGTTGTCATAAAGCCTGAATATACACATATACATGCTTCTCTTTCTTCCTTCATCGAATGCATTTGGGAGTACAGAATCAGTCATTTCTGACAGCCGAGCTCATTGCACTGACTAGACATGGAAGCACCAGTAAAATTTTATGAGTCTGAATGTCTTCTGGTGCTCGTGCAGCGTGAACATCAAAGCGGAGAGTCCGGACCCCTCGTCGTCCTGGCGCTCCCTCATCCCCGTCATCAAAGTGAACATCAGCACGGTGAGTGCCTCGCTAATTCATACAGCCAGGACACCGTTTAGATGGCTGGGGGAAACGCTAAAGAAATTGGCCGAGGTGGTCTGGGGTGAATGTCGGGAAGCGGAATTCATGTTTGAGAAAGAAGCGTTGGTCTAGTGGAGAAGGAACTTTACTTCTGTTTGAGCCCTTTTTTGAGCATTTTAGCCCTGATTTTTCCATCCTGACTTAATCCTGTAGTGTGGGAGGGGTTAAAGACTTCATTTCTTGGGTCCCGATCATGTTGCAGACCAGTCGGAGGTCGGCAACAGAATTTCCAAGATTACTTGATTTGATTTCCAAGACCGGTAATCTGGACAAATCTGAAAAAATCTGGACAAAAATTGAACTCCTGTAGTTTTAGATGGAGAACGATACAAATCACTGACTGAAACTTGAGTTTGTGCGCCCATACGACACTAGAAATCCTCTAAATCTGCTGGAAAATATGAACAGTTTGAATTTAGGGAATGTGTTGTTTTTCTTCTGACCAATGGCTTCACTCAGATGCATGAATCAGTATTTAGTAGGGATGGGACGATACATCGAAATTCAATATATCGCGATACAAAAATGTGACTATGTATTGTGGGGCAGAAAAATTAATGGTGATATTAGCTCCATTTTATTCTGCTGTAGTAATCACAAATGAGACACTTGATCATCACAATTTCACAAGCTCTCCATCCAAATTATATTATTTGCACTTTGTAATGACATTTTTAAATTGTTTTTTACATTCTAGCAGCCAATGCCATTGCTAGAAACATTTGTGGTTCAGAAATAAACATAATTCTGCACAGTCAGACTTTGTTGTCATTGAACTTTTATTTATCACATCGTATCGTGGTTGTATTGAATCGTGATATGTGTGTGTTTTCCCCGTAGGGTCGTCTGGCGTTCGGGAACCACCACCTCCCCCAGACGCTGTGCGTGAACTTTGAGGACGCCTTCCTGACGTACGCCACCAAGCCTCCGTCCAGCCACCTGGACCAGTACATGCACATCGTCAAAGGCTCGCTGGAGAACGTGCGCGTTATGCTGGTCCCCAGTCCGCGCTACCTGGGCATGCAGAACGATGAGTAAGTGCCAAGTCACACGCCCATGGAGAAACTCTACCGGGTCATTCTTAGATTGCGGTGGCAATTGTAATTTAAACCTTGCTGCACTATATTTAAAGAGTAACTAAACCCCAAACCCAAATCTGTGGTGAAGCCTGACACCAAATGGTAAAAAGTAGGGTACTGAACTGGCCATCTGCTATTGGCTGGTCTTTGTTCCAGGTGATTTCACCACCTGCTGTTCTCACCTGGCACAAAAACCAGCCAATAGCAGAAGGCCAGTTCAGTACCCTATTTTTCACCATTAGTTTTCAGGCTTCACCACAGATTTGGGTGGGGTTTAGTTACTCTTTAAATTTGTTTTTAAAAATTTTTGAATGAACACAGTCACCATTACACGTAGTGACACCAAAGACAGTAACAGACTAAACACGCAAACCCTTAATATTTATGAAATGGAGAGTGTAGCCATCGTTGTTTGATAATCCGAGAATATGTAGAAACTAAATTATTCAATACAAGTCAATAATTTACATCAAGTTGTAGTTCCATCTCTTTTAAATGAATAATTAAAGACACAATGGAAGTGTGACACATGGAATTACTTATATTTTGGTCAAATATATCAAAACCTCTTTTCAAAACCAATTTTCCTACTCACCATGTGCTTTCAAAGCTCATGCTTTTTCCTCTGATGTGGCCAGACCAGAAGTAGTTCAGAAGCTTTTGCTAATTATTTTCAAGAGTGCAATGTACTGCGATAATACCACATATCAAATCTTTGATACATTTTTTTTGTTAATATATATATATATATATATATATATATTTTCTAAAGTAATTTATGAAAACACACAAAAAACATTTTCCCCCAAATGTTTATTTGTTTTTTTGTGTGTTTTCATAAATTACCTTGACTACAAGTCAAGGTCGAGTACGCACCTCGGTTTTAAATTCACGCTCCGGTGCCTTTTCGGTGCGGCGGAGGAATAAGTGCTGCATTCAGTCCTGTGAAAATACCCTTTAACTCCGTAACAAATTCAAATTCAACAATTAACTTAACCTGAAGAGCTGATTTTGAATGGAGGAGGTTACTACAGTAAAGTTTATTACCTTAAAGCATAATGAAAGCTCACTTCATCAGTTTTGTTCTTAAGACAATGCAATGCAAGCATTGTTTTTGTATGGAAAGGGAATCAGTGTCATGTTTAATTCCCAGACTATTCTCAATTAGTTAGTTAGCTGTGCACTCAGAAGGACTTTTTTTTTTCAACATGTACCTTTTCACCCGTAGCACCCACTCCACCTTCCCCGACCCTGTTTGCTCTTATTCAGAAATCAGAAGAGTTGGTAGCCTCCGAATAAAATTTGACCTTTGATTCTTAACTGTGGTTTTGTCTTCTAGACCCCCCCGACTGATGGGCGAAGGCTTTGTGGTCATGCAGTCCAACGATGTGGACATCTACTATTACCAGGATGAACCCGGTATGCACGTGTACACACACACACACACACACACATACACACACACACACAGAGACTAACAATACCAAAATGATCCATAGTAGTAAAGGAATTCTTTGGTTTCAAGGTGATGGTAAGGATTTGTTGTGTGTGTTTTACCATTAGTTGTTGTCAGAATGGTTTTGGGCTTTACATCTGCGTGTGTGTGTGTGTGTGTGCAGGTCTGGTCCCCGAGGAGCAGGAGGCCGTGGAGGCGGAGACGGTCAGTGAGGGGGATAAGCTCCAGGATTTGCCTCCCTGTTGGGGTCTGGACATTGTCTGCGGTAAAGGAACTGACTTCAACTACGGACCTTGGGCGGACCGCCAGAGGTGGGTCACACACACATACACACACACACACACACACACAGAAAGGATAATGTAATCAAATATAAGTAAATCAGATCCGTATTTTGAATTTCACAGACAGCTCAAACTTTTCAATAACGTGGCCGGACCAAAATCTCTATGGCCAAATAAGGTCTAGATTTGGGCTTTACAGACACACTCCTTGTATTCATACGATCATGGATGTCATATGACTCATATTTATCACAGGGACTGTCTGTGGAAGTTCTTCCTGCCGGCTGACTACCAGGCCATGAAGGTGACGGAGGCGGCCGGGCCGGGGAAACCCCGGCAGATCCTAGCCTTCGAGCTCCGCATGAACATCATCGCCGACGCCACCATCGACCTGCTCTTCACCAAAAACAGGGTGCCTCTTTAGCTCTTTCTCTCTCTCTCTCTCTCTCTCTCTCTCTCTCTCTCTCTCTCTCTCTCTCTCTCTCTCTCTCTCTCTCTCTCTCTCTCGCTCTCTTCCTCCTCTCTCTCTTTCCTTCTTCGTCTCCAGCCCTTTTGATCCCCCCCTCTCCTCTCTTCTCTCTCTCTCTGCAGCTCCCCTTGTCTTTGTCTTCATCCCTCGCCGTGTTTCAGCTATTGATATTGGTTCATGTTTTATGCTTTTTAAAATTTTTCATCCTCGAGCACTGGAGGGAGTTTCACCCCGCTGAGTGTGTGAAGCGCATACTGAGTAACAACATAAATGCGTGTTGAACGAAAACATAAAATGGCTCAAGTCAGGGGAAGGTTGTCATTTGATTACCTCTTTTGAACATATTTTTGTTCACATTAGGTGACTGTCTTTTATTTCAAGGGCAATGAGCCGCCCTAGCTAATATTTTGACAGCCTGCATGACTCCACTGTCTGCTCTCTCTCTCTCTCCTCCCTCGCTGTCTTCATCCCTGTTACTAGGAAACCAATGCCATCCATGTGAATGTGGGTGCAGGCTCTTACCTGGAAGTCAACATCCCCATGACTGTAGGAGAGAATGGTAAGGGTGTGTGTATTATAATGGAACAATACCACTAGGCCCCTACTTCAGCACTCGCAGCAGCACTCGTAGATAAATGTGAGTGCCACTTGTTGTTCATATAGAAGCACACATCACCGGCGCGTTCTGTATCATGGTTGGCCAGAATCAGCTCGTAGTCCTGCAGGAAAGCCAGGTTTCAGTCTATAGCTCTCTTTCCATCCATCTGCCAAGTGAATTTTAAGCGAAGGTTTGAAATGTTGGAAAAATTGGATTTGTTTCCATCAGCTGTCCAAAGGATGGATGTCCAAAGCCAGCTTTAAACTGTTGTGCGAAGAGATTGAGCGATCGTGCCAAGCCTATGTCATTATTTACTTGACAAATGTGTGTAAAAACTTTTTGCGCTATAGAGAACATTTGATCGAACTTTGCTGTTGCCATTCAGCCTGTCTCATGTGATACGTCATCATTCACATAAAAATGCTTGGAAGGAACCAAACTGTTATTAGTCAGCAGTTGTAATTTGTCCATTTTGTTGCTAAGGGAAGAAGATTAGAATTACTTTATTATTTAGGGCCCATATGTAGGATCTCTTGACATCACAGCTAACTCTGATCTTGGTGTCAATAACCAGACTATGAAAAATGTCACTGCAAATTTTGTCATTTGGATCTCAATAGGATCTCCAATGAATTTTGATTTAATTTTTCTCCTGCATATTTTGTGTTTTTATTTATTATCATAGTGAGCAACCCACTGTCAATATACAGTTATTAACACTATTACACATTAGTTTCAGGTGTTTACAATATAATCTGCATTCAGTTATAATGTAAACTTTGCCTGGGTGGAGAAAATCGAGTTCTGTTCAAGACCAAGACCAAAATAGCGAGTAAACAGTGTACAGTACATGTCTTTCCAAATCCAAAAATAATGTGTAAGGAGTTTCATAAGGATCGACAGAGATGTAGATCTATCTGCAGGAGCTCTGTACTAAACCCTTCAACATCCAACTAATCAATGCATAGGATTTTGACTGATCGATACATAGAAGTTTGAAGACCATTACAAACTACAGGTGTAATCCATTAAAGTGTTTGGAAAGCACGAGAGAAAATCAAACAAAGGTGGACTCATTTTTTGACAGGCAGGAAAAGTCGAGCCAACATCCACTAGTGGCCAAGATCAAGACAAGTCTGAGTCAGAATAGGCACGAGACCAAGTCATGTCCAGACTAGAAGAAATTTCTCTCCATGCAGTTCTCCATTGTTCTCCATTATTTGCTGTCTGTAAAACTATGTACACACTTCATAAAGTCAGCAAGGGTGGAGTATCACCTGGCTGTGCGTGGGCGTCATCGGGTATCGTAAGGTGTGGCACCTATCATACCTTATAGCCTAAGTGGGTCCAAATTTGATTTTGTAGTTTTTGAGTGAAGATGAAGCAAAAGTTGTCAGAAATCTGTTTGTAAGTCATATATTTAATAAAATCACATCAGGGACCATTCATGACCAATGTTCCCTTTAAGCTGATAGTATGGTGAACTACATGTACAATTTTATCACATTGACGAGTTAATAATATCTTGTCAGTCATCGGTCATTGCTCCACTTTGTCAGCAGAAATATAGTCAGTATAAGAGGGTTTGGAAGTTTTTATGGTAAATGCTATTAGGTGCAGGGATTTTACCTTAGCTTAGGGTTTGGTGAATTGATGGACCTGCTTTCCTGCCTCTCTTCTGCCCTCAGGCTACTCTCCCACCATAAAAGGTCAGCTGCTGCATGTGGACACCACCAGCAGCATGCAGTACAGGACCCTGCTGGAGGCCGAGATGCTAGCTGTAAGTGGCAGACAACTATACACACACGCAAAAACACACATAGCCATTATAGAATAGGCAATATAGCTCTCTTGAAAGTTGGATTAAAGAAAAGCTTGATTCTTGGGTCCATCAATATTGAGTTGAGTTTTCCACCCTGATATCTACAGTGGATCCTGGGTCAATCCAGTAACCACCAAGTGCTCTGCCATTGGTGAAAGCCAGTCCTGCCTCTGCCTTTCTTTCAGTTCCACGTGATAGCCAGCTACCCCCGCGTGTGGAACATGCCTCAGTCGTGGCAGTGCGAGATCGAGGTGTACAAAGCCACCTACCACTTCATCTACGCCCAGAAAAACTTCTTCTCCGGTAAAGTCACCCAACAAACAAATAGGAATAATCACAGTACAGAGGGAGATTTTGCACATTTTGATAGTAAGATGAATGAAACTCAATGAAAACTGAATGGAAAAACTTGTATTTCCATTTGTCCACCTCGTCGCCTTTCCCTCTGTCTTTGAAGATTTGATCCAAGACTGGGCTAGTGACAGCGCCCCTGACATCTACTCCTTTGTGCCCTATGCCTGGAAGTTCAAGATCCTATTCCACCAGTTTGAGATGATCTGGGCTGCCAACCAGCACAACTGGATTGACTGTTCCACCAAGCAACAGGAGAATGGTAAGGAAGACACAATGCAAGACACAGACAACTACAGAAAGAATATGTAGTGAACATTAAAACTATATTCCTGGGGGCAGTTCGGATTAAGAAGGTTTCCACATTAAAACTGATTTTCTTTGGAGTGCCCGGTGAAGGAAAATATCTGACTAAGACTAAAGATGTACAGTACCTCTAAGAAAGACTATTGATACTTTTACTGCCTTCATTCTTTAATGTCGTTTTTTGCGCTTTACATTAAAAGAAGTATCGGTTCAGGCACCATTTAGGCACCGGTACCATTTTAAAAGTATCGTTTTAGCACCAGTATCGGAAAAAATCTAACCGATACCCATTCCTAGTGTAGACAGACCTTGGACTTTTTTTGCCATAGGTTCTATAAGTGTTGCAATTCCTAGTGGAGCTCAAAGAAGGTCACAGGTTCCTCAACGCCCCTTTAACGCTGGAAACGAACGACTACAACAAGGCTTCATTAAGTCACCATGCGCTGTATAATCTCCACTGAATGCCTCACCGGGGCCGTCCTAATCAATCGTCTTATCGATCTCCTATAGTGTACCTGGCTGCGTGTGGCGAGACGCTCAATATAGACTTCACTTTGCCTTTCAACGAGTTTGTCCCCACCACCTGCAACACCCGCTTCAGCTTGAGGGTGAGTCATGGAGTGAAAACTGTAATGATTTTTTCCTGTTTGCAGAATACATTTACATATGACTGCATATACTGTTGATTTTTCATTTTACACGCCACTTGTCATGCACACTGTGACACTCAACTATGTGTATCTATGGGTGCATGCATGTATGTATCTGTGCTTTTTTTCCCCCTCCTCAGGCGGAGGATACAGACATGCGCCTGTCCCTGCCGGAGTGCCACCCCAGCCGCTGCCCCCTCCTCACCCTGGCCAAAGACTACCAAAACGTCAAGCTGCCGCCCGACATGTTCATGCCTGGGGAGACTCAAGGAGCCCCCCCGCCCAAACCCGCCAAGTCCCGCTGGAGGAACATCACCCACGCAGAGTGAGTCGAAAGCCGGGGGAATAAATTCTCTTTGGCTCTCTGGTTGTGCGGGGAGAGAAAAAAAAAAGAGGAGTGTGTTAGCAAGGAGCAGGATTGATGACTCATCGCTGTAACACTGACTCACATCAGTGCTGAGGAGGAAAGGAAACGTTGGGAGTTGATAGCTGAGGTAGTAGGTGGCGATTTCAAGTGACTGTATCACTCAGTCTCAGTGCTTTGGTCAGTCATCTTTTCAATAGTCTAAAATATGATTTGTAAAGGGTTATATTGACATTTTGAGTTGTAGTCTATGGTTGGGCGATAGTGTGCATCCTCCCATCAACCAATCGTCATCACATGTATCACCGATCCCTGATGTATTCGTCTTCATGCTGGCGGGGGTGGGGGGGGGTGGGGGTGTAAAGTGGCGCGGCTCACGTACACACACACACACACACACAGTCAGTGTAGGCATAATGATTTCAATTGAGACATAGCTTTTAAATGCACATGGAATCACGTTTTTAACTATACTCATATACTCTATATTGTCACTTAAGTTGTGTGAAAGGCAGCCTGTTAGCACTGAAAACAGTGAGCACTACTAGTTGCCAACTTGTGGCTATTAGCACCCATTGTTATCCATTGGCTTTACTGGTGAATGCTGCCAGTGCCAAGTCATATTTCAGCTAATGGAAGTTTAAGTATAGAAACTTTTCACCACAAAATTTCTCGGTACTTAAGAAAAATGAGCTTGAGTGTCCCTTTAACAATGAGATTTGTACTGTTGAATACTGGCATGTTGTCTCCTATATGCCTCCTAACTGAATTTGTAATGCAAGGATCTATTTATTGTGTGAGTGTGTGTGTGTTTGGACCTCATCCTCTCCTCTGCAACTAGCCCTTTTACCAGTTTTTTACATAAAACCTGTAGGCCTGCACCACCTCCACCCCGTCATCCTGGATGGTGACAGATGTCAGTGGCTTCTTGCTCCGTCAGAAACCCGCTACCAGCTCCTTTGTCTTACTGACGCTGAGCTGCAGATGGTTCTGCTTGCACCATCTGGCGAAGCTCTCCACTAAACTCCTAAACCCCTCCTTGCCTTCACTGATGCAGATGAGTCATTGCAGATGAGTCATGGAGGAGGCATGACCCAGTGCGAGCAGAAGTGTAGAGTAGGCTTGGGCCGATATTGGCTATACGATAATACCGAATATCGTGATATTTAGTGAATATCGCAATATTTTCTGCGATATTGAATATATAATAAATTTAAATAATAGTTATTTTTATTTATAGCCTAGAAATTTGATGTAATTTAGAAGAAATTAAAAAAAAAGGAGCTTCCCCAACTTTTTCTTCACCTTAGTAGCAGTGATGAACAGGTTGGGGAAGGAGCAGGGACAATCGGACAAATAACCCGCCTTCAGACGTTCGACATAACAAATTTGCCCATTAACTATACAGTTAAAACGATGAGCATCCAACTTTCCGCCCCAGTGGAAAGCTCATCTCTGAACATGATAACTCCACATCCAGATCATTTATTATGAATAGCCCCGTGCCAAACGCTGTGCCGGCGTAGCGGTCCAGCACTCCCACATCCCCCCCCTGGGAGGTTAAGGATCAAATTCTGTCTGGACTTGTGCGCTCTGCGGTGCCGTGAAGTCAGGCGCAACCCATTTACTTGCAACGGTAAATGGATGGATGAAAGAGCCTGTCTGTTGTACTGCATGTCCTCTTCCTCCTCTTCGAACGGTTGATAAAACACACGATGAACCGGGATATCCGCTTGAAATGATGATAAACTAAAGGATTATGAGACTATGTTCTGAGCGTACATGTTCTTCTTCTTTACTCCAGAGCTGGCTGGGTGGACTGCTGGAGTGTACCCAACTTCCTGCTCATCATCGACTACACCTGGCACCCCATCTATCCCCAGAAGGCTGACGAGCAACTCAAGCAGTCCTGTAAGCTCATTGCTTTAGCAGCAATTCTTTGTTGTCATATCTAAAGCCAGCCATGAGACTGTGGTCTACGAGTGGAATATCAACTCTTTCTTAAAGCAATATTCCACTTAGTTTTAACATGGGGGTTATTCGACACTTGACCGCCTTGAAAACCAGAATATAAACTCACCAAAATCGGATGCAGCTGGACGAGTTTGTAGTGTTCGGATTTTTACTTCCCATTCATTTGAATGAGGCCATGAAAATAGCCTGAAAACTGTTCTGTCTTTCCTAGCTGTTGCACATAATCTTGTCTAACTCGCTTTTGATTCCATGCCCAGTGTCAGAGATGGAAGAATCCATGCTGTCGGCCCTGCGGCCCCCGGAGCACGCCTCGGCGCCCCACAATGCCCCGCCGCCCTACAACTCCGGCTCGGCCTCGGCCGCCCACAGCCGGGTGCCGACTGACCCGTCGGAGCTGCCCCCCGACAGGCTTCACGTGGAAATGGAGATGTCCCCAGACTCCCAGATCCTCCTCTACGGGCCTTTGCTCAGAGCGCTGATCTCCATCAAGGTACAGAAGATGCTAGACTAGCCCTCTCCTCTGGATCCAAAATCAATTTCTCACGCCCCAATTAATGGCATGATGCAAATTCCCAATGCATCAAACATCCATTTAACCTTACCGTCTCTCTTTGCGCAGGAAAACTATTTTGGCGAGGACGACATGTACACAGACTTTGAGGAGGCGGTGTCCAGCCCCGTGCTGTCCACCTCCACCTCGTCGGGCCTCGGCTGGTCTCCCCTGGGCATGGAGGACAGCGAACAGCAGGAGGCCTCGAACATCCACCCGCTGGACCTGAGGCCCTGGGACATCACCGTGCTAATCAACCTGTACAAGGTCCACGGCCGTCTGCCCATGGTGAGGCCGTCCCCAAGACTCGTTTAATGTCATTAAGGCTATGTATTTTGCTATTCATTAGATTCAATTAAATTAGATGAGATGAAACTGGAATGGTTCCTGTTGGGAAGATTGGGGTGTTGCAGCAGCAGAACAGGATATAGCAAAGGAAAAATGGGATATAAATAAGAGCAGGGCAAACGGGGTAGTATCAGTGATAATGCAACCGATAATTACAATGCTAGAAAGTATTGAATAGAAATATATAATGATAATTATGAGAATATCTGCATTACACCATGCATATAAGATGTAGAACATACAAAGAAAAAAAAATTCCAAATATTTAAAGTATATATGTTAAAATACACAAAACTATGAAAATATGTACAGTAGAAAATCAATGAAAATTCTAAAAATATCAAGATGTGTGCAATATATAAAAACACGGAAATATGAGAATGTGTGAACAGTGTACATATATACAGAAAGTGCACAGTGTGCATAATATTCACATTAACAGGTCTACAGAAGACCATATGTACAGAAAAAAGTATCTAAATGTGCATTGTAAAAGAAAACAAAAAACAAATTGACCTTATCTAATGATAGAAGTAATTACAAGATTTTATTTGATTGGTGCTGCCATCTAGTTACTTTATGACCCTCATTTTGTATGTATGTTTATGAAAAACCTTGATTGTGTGTTTGTGCCTCCAGCACTGCAGCAGTGAGGGTCCTGAAGGTCCATCCGGCTTCCTGGAGCGTCTGTGTTTTGAGATGAAGAAGGGTTACAAGGAGACCATGCTGCAGCTGCTCCTCTCTCCCATCCACATCTTCATCAGTGACAACTACCAGGTCAGAAACACACAGCTACACCTGCCTGCTGCCACTCCTATCGGTTCAATACAGTACTGTCATCACTTAGATTTAGGTCGACTTTATTTGTATTTGGGTAGAACTATTGGATGAGACTATTTAGCTATTTAAACATCACAAGTGAATAGATTGACTAAGACTGAACAAAAAGACAACAAAGAAAAGAGTAAAAGCATTGCAAACACATTTCACAACAAACGTGCATACAGCCACCCTCACACAGCTAACTACTATTTAATCTGTTCAGTATTGCGTAATGTGAAACGTGTGGTAATGGTCACACTGTGCATAAATACACACATGCTGGATGATCTAGCGGAGTTTCTAAGCTTTGGCCATGGGTTGGATCTTATTTGCTGCCCAAAGCAAACAGCTTTCCCAAACAACTTTCCTTAATCCCTGCTGCAGAATGTGAAGACTTCCTCTCCTCCACTGGGATAAAAAAGCATTTGTTTTTATGGCACATGGTGGAAATATTGTGGGAAACAGTCATGGATTTGACTTTAGTGAAAGATTGACTGTCAACATTTTGAGGTTTGATGTTTGTGCATAGTTTTTCACTATGAATGAGTGGAAGAGAAAGATTTTCTTCATGCCATTTCACTTTCTATAGTTTACCGATATCTTAAATATCTTCGAGGTAGTGACCTAAATTGAATACACATCTCAGTCATATCTCAGTTTTTTCAACTATTGAGCAATGAGATTAAACGATTTGTCAGGCTGATCATGCCAAGCCTGTGTCAATATGTATTCAACAAATGCATTTCCATTGCTATTTATTGCAGAATTTCCTTATTGACAAAACACTTTTCCGCCTTAACTGAGAAGAAAACTTTTTTGCGATACTGAAGAAATATTTTCAAAATCTGACATTTCCATTTCAGCTTTTCTAATCCATAACATCTCAATTCGAATACGAATATGTAAACCCATCTCGTGACTTGTCATGTCTTTATTGAATCCCCCTCAGCGTCCCACAGCGGACGGGGTTTTGAGGGACGGCCACCTCAGTCTGTCCGGCCTGCAGATGAGGGCCCACGCCATGTTCTCAGCCCAGGGCCTCCCCCTCGGCAGCGACACGCTGGAATACGCCTGGCTCATCGACATGCAGGCCGGGGCGCTCACAGGCAGGGTCACTGTGCCACAGGTATGTGTGTGTGTGTGTGCGTGTAGCTAAAGAGGGAGGGTGTGTATACCCCTTCTATGTGTTAGAAGGGGGAAGGGATATACATTTGGAGACTCCATTGTGTGCAACCTGGACACTACCTTAGATTATGATTCCTTCACCTTTTTTAGGCTTACTTTTACTTGAACTATGGTCTGTATTAAGTAGTAGCAGTAGCAGTAGCAGCAGTAGTAGTAGCAGTAGTAGTAGTAGTAGTAGTAGTAGTAGTAGTAGTAGTAGTAGTAGTAGTAGTAGTAGCAGTAGTAGTAGTAGTAGTAGTAGTAGTAGTAGTAGTAGTAGTAGTAGTAGTAGTAGTAGTAGTAGTAGTAGTAGTAGCAGTAGTAGTAGTAGTAGTAGCAGTACCAGTAATAGTAGTAGTAGTAGCAGTAGCAACAGTAGTAGTAGCAGTACCAGTAGTAGTAGTAGTAGTAGTAGTAGTAGTAGTAGTAGTAGTAGAAGAAGTATTGGGAGTAGTAGGATTTTAATTGGGCACACAACTCCTACTAATTTCTAACTGGAGGTTAATTAACTCATTATTAATAATTATAAGTAAAGAATAAAGCGTTGAGGTGTTTACCTGTGTGTTTGTGTGGTTATCAGTTGGCCAGTGTGATGGAGTGGGGCGAGAACTTCCTCTTCCACGTGGTGTCCAGGGAGTTCCAGCTAGAGCAGCCCAAACCCTCCGTCATCTGCCAGCATGGCGTCGACCGCCGCATCTGTGACGCCAAGGTACAAACACACACACATACAGACACACACACCATGAAAAGCCATACAAGGTCTGCACCTCATTTCATCATGGAATACACATCTTCACTTCATCCAGCAAAGTGTTTTGTGCTAGCAGGTTCAGCTGTGTTTGACTGAATCCCACGCTGGAAGCCACTGATTGAGTTGTTTTTTTTGTGAGACACGGATATTGGTCAAAACTGTCCAGTGTGAAAGGAAATATGGAAATGACATCAGATAGTAAACGTAGGCCACTACGAACCTCTTTCTAACGATGCGCGGTTCAGGAAGCAGTTGGAGACGCTGAAAACAAGGCTCCAATGCAAATCTATTGATCTACTCACACAAGCCACAAACAAGGGGATAGAATAATTCAACAGCATGTTAGAGCAAAAAAACCAAGGCTGTATCAGAAAATGCCTTGTTTGTGTTCGCATACTAACAAGGATATTTTTAAAACATCAGCCTGAGAGCCCTTCTTAGCTTTTGACAACTGCGCTGTTGTGGCTACAGGCTACAAAGTGGTATGTAGAGCGCAGTTGGAGATTTGCCATTCTTGCAGCCATAGGAGAGTTTCTGGTATTAAATGATAGCTCTCTTTCAGCTGACCTGCCTGCCAGGTCACTGTCGGACGTCGGAGGAGCTGAAGTACACCATGACCCGGCTGGCCATGGACGGGGTCGACCTCTTCGCTGTGGAGCATGGCTGTGCCGCCAACATCAAGGTAATTGGTACCAAGGATTTTGTAAAGGTTATTTTAATGTTATTTCTAAGAGAGAGAGAGAGAGAGAGAGAGAGAGTCATCCAAGTCTCAATTCAGTTACAGCTACAGGTTTTTACGGCTCCCTAGATTTCACGGAACTAACTTCTTCTCTCACATTGTACCATCGTTCCCTCTCCCCCTCTCCCCTCCCCAGACGGGCGCCATCCGCCTGGCCAACTGCAACCTGCACAACCAGGCGGTGGGGGAGGGCATCAGCGCCGTGGTGCAGGACGTTACCATCCGCCAGTACATCGAGCAGCAGCAGCAGCACGGCGAGGCCGCCAGGCTGCAGCCCGGCGGGCAGGGTCAAGGCCCGGGTCAGGGCCTAGGTCTCGGCCAGCCCCCTCTGCTGCGCCGCTCCGTCTGGCTGGAGGCGGGCACGATCAACCTGAACCTCATCACGGCGGACATCGCCCTGGCGGCCGACCACCCGGCCAAATGTGAAGTCCAGAGGCATTTTCTGGAACTGCATGATGCTCAGACCAAGAGGTAGCCAACGCAGACTAGATGTAGACTGTCATCTGTTATTTTTCTTCTCATTTGTGAATTTGCACCTTTTGGTTTGATCAAGGGACTCTGGCAATGCTAACAACTCTTTTTTGGCTAACTGAAATGCCAATGCTGAAACTTTCTTTCAAAATGTTATTTATTCAGTTTCAGTGGGTGTATCAGACGTATAATCAGTTGCCAGTATCAATCAGTTGCCAAAATGCATTGCTGAAAAATTTTATACCATTTTATACCATTGAAGTTCTATGATAGAGATCGTCAGCCACTTATAGTCACAGAACAGCTTTCAGTAACCATGGTGAATAATCTTGTGCCAGGAAAGCTTTCACACCTTAGAGATATTTGCATTTGATGTGATGAAATTCAGCTCATCATGTAAGGTACATCTAAACACAATTACAAAACAGTGAGACAGTATGACAGTGAAGAGAAATTGAGGCTTGACACATCCATATGTTATGAATAAACAAAGTAAAACATTACAAAAATAGTATAGATTAAAACAAAGGAGTCCACTGAATTGCCAATAGAGAGGAAAATGCCAGGGAGTTTGATAGGAGTGATAGGTCTATTGAAAATCTTGGAGAATGTCTTTTTCTACAAACTGTTGTTGACTCCTGCCCCAGTCCTCTGTCTGTTGTACTTGCCTTCTTCATCACCCTCTGTCGCTCTCCTCCCCCGTCTCTCCCCAGACTCTGGTTCCTGTGGCCAGAGGAGGCCGGCGTTCGGAGCAAGCGCAGCAGGAACCGGTGCGGCTGCCTCGGGGGCTGCAGGTTCTTCGGCGGCACCAACGCGGGCCTGGACTTCTTCAGGCTGGAGGAGCTGACGCCCTCCTCCTCGTCGGCCTTCTCTTGCTCCAGTGCCGAGTCGGACATGTGCTACGGCCAGTCCCTGCTGCAGCCCGGGGAGTGGATCATCACCAAGGAAACGCCCAAAGTGGATGGTACGGGGTTGATTACTGCGCACACCGGCTTTACACCGGGAATCAAACAGTTTGTAGAGTTAGTTGTGATCTTTATTAAATTCCCTGAATATATCCTAGAACAGTGTTTCTCCACCAGGCTTTCTTGAGGGCTTTCTGTTTTAATTCAATAGAAGTGATCCCAGAGAATATATAAGAATGAGTTGTAAAAGGTGTCACTTTCTCCACTATTACTACACAGTTATGCATTTCAATACTAAACCAGCAACAAACAACAGCAAAACTAAATCTAAATGCAGGTCTGTGACCTAATGTATCTCTCTTTGTGGGTCCATGACATGAGAATATTTGAGAGCTCCTTCCCATGAAAATATTTATCATTTTATCATTGGATGAATTCATACCAGCGCCCCCCATTTACAATTCCTAGCTCCTCTGACAAATCGCTGATCTCAAAAATAGACATGTGACTAGCTCCCCCTAACACTGGAACCTATTAAGTAGAAATATTTGAATGAAATAAGCATGAGAAGCTATAAATATGAAGGTATTAAAACATATGAATTACAGCATGTATGCAGGGTATATAACAGTAGTGTATATATGCTAAATATATACAGAATGAAAAATATAGACAGAAAAATATATGTAAGATTTAACAAAATAAAAAAATATGAGAATATGAAGAAAAAAATATACAATATACATATAGGATGTGCAAAATATGTCATATTTGCAGTAACAGTAAACCAGAATCCATGTATTTTCTCTCAGGAAGGGCCGTGGGAGTGAAAAGGGACACCCACTCGCCCGGCCCGCCTCCCGAGCTGCCCGAGAGACGCGGCCAGCAACACCTCAGCCTCCAGGTGCCCCAGCGGTCCCACAGCTCCGCCTCCTCCTCGGAGGAAAACAGCTCCTCCAGCGCCGCGTTGCCCCTGCTGGCCGGGGAGCGGGACACCCCCTCGCCGAGCACCGAGGAGCGCATGTTCCCCATGAACGGCAAGAGCACTGCCGAGTGAGTAATACACACTGGAGTAAGGAACTGCTTAAGCGCTTTTCCTTTACTTAGCCAGCGCACGTCGATATGCAGCAGGAGATCATCATGGGAGCCTTCCTCTGATTCTCTCACAAACTTGCGAAAAAGACATGTTAAGTGCTCGACGTCCCCCCCGACGCAGTTAATTATTCTCATTACTGTCTCCATAACATCTTTCAGCTCACCGTTTAGTCTCGCACAAAGCACGCTCTGATGGATAAGACGGTGCAGGCCGTTACTTCGGGGAGCGATTTCCTTCAACCTGCTGATCGGTCTCCTCTGTCTGCCCACCGTAGCGGGGGCCACGTCAGGACTACAAAGTTGCCTTTTGCAAATGATAGTCCATGCTGTGTAAGCAATTCTTTGGGGAATATGACGTCACCGGTGGCATTGCCTTCAAGAGGAATCGGTGCCAGCAGCTCTTCTTTAAAGTCTTTCCTGGCAAAATCTTTTGAGACTTTTAGGGAGCGACATTTTGTTTTGCTAGCAAGTCTTTGATTTTTGAGGCACTTTTGACAAAATAACGCTAACTTAGTACCCTCGGCTACAGTGGTCTATGTAGTATTTTCCCTACCAATTAATGCACAGAGAAATATGGTACATAACACTTTCAATAGACATTGGTAGTGTTAAGTCAAATTGAAATGGCCAAATGTAGTTGCTGACCCCTATTTTACCGTAGACTAAGGTATCGCAATTAATTTGACAATGATATGTTGATGTTTAAAAATACAACACATAGCATCTTTAATTTCCTTATATAGTTAATGACTGCTGAATGTTCCATTTGCTCCTGTAACTGTGCAGCACCTTAGGGGACGTCCCAGAGGGCTCGCCGGTCTCTCCCAACAGCACCCAGGAGCGCTCCTCGCTGCGCTCGCCCCTCTGCTCCCCTCTCAAACGCCAGTCCTCTGTACACTCCGGTCGGCTGGGCAGCACCAAGAGCCTGTCGGCCGCCGTCTTCACCGACAAGCCGCCCCCGGTGCTGTCCGGAGGCGTCCAGTTCAGCAGCGAGGTGTCCCGCAGCGACGAGAACGTCCTGGACTCACCGCGCCAGCGGAGGAGCTACGGTTCCTTTCCCTTCACGCCCTCGGCCGACTCCAACACCTTCCACCAGTATCGCTCCGCAGACTCCAGCATGTCCGTGGCCGACAGCGAGGCCTACTTCTCCGCCGCCGAGGACTTTGAGCCGATCAGCAGCGCCGATGAGGGGCCGGGGACGTACCCGGGCCGTAAGAAGAAGAGGAGGCAGCAGATGCAGCAGCCACAGCAGCCGCCGTACCACATGGAGAACTACAGGTTGGCTTAGAGGATGGCATACTTTAGAACAGGGTTTGGAAGAGCCTACCGATTGAGCTTAATTCCAATGGAGCTCAGAAAAGTGTGGGATTGAGGTGATGGTAGATTCTAGTGCCTTAAGCCAACATCCAAGTGTCTTTCAGTTGTCATCTGTTAGAGTGGGTGGTTGTCAAGTTTAGGAACGAATAGCCCCTCTAGCAAGTGCTAACCTTGCCAGATTGCTTGAAGTGTTATGCTTTAGAAATGATGAAATGGGGAGTGGGGACTTCGATGAGCGCAGGCATTTAATTTTTAATTATGCCATCCCATCAGATGGGACTGTACAGCCAAATTCTTAAATTGAACACTAAAAAATGTCTTAAGGGCTTTGGCAACAGTGAGTATATTGCCAGCGTATTTAATTGCCTACTGTGAATTCAGGGGTGCCATTTCAGTAAACCCTAAGTCCCTGCATCTAATGTCCAGAACTTCCACACTTGTACCACCCCCCCCCCCCCCCCCCCCCCCCCCCCCCCCACACCCCCCACCCCATCCCCCTCTCTCTAGCCGGAGCTCCATCTATCACAGCGTGGAGGGGCCCCTCACCTACGTTCTCAACGGCGAGCTGATCACCGAGCCGCGTCCCCTTCCCATGCCCCCCACGCTGCCCCCGCTGCCGCCCCAGCCCCTGCCCAGCCACACGTCCCAGGCCTCCTTCGTGTCGGCCCTGGCCATGGAGGAGGAGGGCTCGGTGGAGGCCGAGAAGACGGCCGAGCCGGGCCCGGTCACCCGGCAGCCCCACGTCATGGCCTGCTACCAGAACTACCTGGCCCATTACCAGGTAAAAGCCTCGTAACCTAGTCCATATCTGCACTTCTGTCCTTTTACTCTCCGATGGAAGTTCATTTCAAATAAGAGAATCCGTCACTGCTGCATCATTCATTTACAGATACACTACATGGCCAAAAGTATGTGGACACCCCTCCTAATTAGTGGATTCGGCTATTTCAGGCACACCCATAACTGACAGGTATATAAAATAAAGCACACAGCCATCCAATCTCCATAGACAAGCATTGGCAGTAAAATGGGCCGCACTAAAGAGCTCAGTGACTTTCAAAGTGGCACCGTCATAGGATGCCACTCTGGAGCAGCGGAAAAGCGTTCTCTGGAGTGATGAATCACTCTTCACCCTCTGGCAGTCCGACGGATGAATCTGGGTTTGGCGGTTGCCAGGAGAACGCTACCTGCCTGAACGCATAGTGCCAGCTGTAAAGTTTGATGGGGGAGGAATACTGGTCTGGGCTGTTTTTCATGGTTCAGGCCCCTTAGTTCCAGTGAAGGGAAATCTTAACACTACAGCATACGATGACATTCTAGATGATTATGTGCTTCCAACTTTGTGGCAACAGTTTGGGGAAGGCCCTTTCCTGTTTCAGCATGACAGTGCCCCCATGCATCAAACACCTTTGGGATGAACTGGAACACCAACTGTGAGCCAAGCCTAATCGCCCAACAGCAGTGCCGACCTCACAATGCTCCAGTGGAAAGCCTTACCAGAAGAGCAGAGGCTGTTATAGCAGCAAACGGGCGACCAACTCCATATTAATGCCCATGATTTTGGAATGAGAAGTTCGAGCAGGTGTCAACATACTTTTGGCCATGTAGTGTACATTGTGTTGCGATGGTGTTGCATGTGTTGAACTTTTTCAACTGTTAATAATTCATGTGTAGACTAAAACCAGTGTTGTTTTGCTTCCTCTCTGAGAAGTGTTCATGATGAAAACATTGCATCAGTCAATCAGAGTTGACTGATGCAATTGTTGTTGTGATACCACAACTAACCACGCCTCATCAGTTTCGTCTTGGTACATTTGAGTCACAGGATCCTTGCACAGCTTGCAGCAGCAGAAATAATAGTTCATAGGTTATTTGTCCATTTGTCCAACTAACCATCATTCATGTATTGAGAAAGAGGTTTTTTAAGTGATACTACAATATGCCGTATATTATGTGGCAATACAATCTGGTAGTGTTAAGCCTAAAACTGGCAGTACCAAGTCCGATTGTTATCACTGTATTGACATATATTTACTTCACCTCTGCCAGGTGTCAAACTGGTCTGTCAAGCAGCCCACCAATAAGAGGACCTCCAAGTCTTCTCTGCACCGCCCCTTGGATCTGGACACGCCCACCAGTGAGGAGAGCTCCGCCTCCTTTGACCAACTCTCTGTTCCTAGCTTTAAGGTACGAGGGTGCGATATAGCCGTATGTGGGTACATACAGTATATACAATACCTAGTGTATGCTTGGAATGCTCTGATAGGGAAGGTATCAGAGAATTCTCCTAAAACTGATCCCAAGACTAAAACATAATGGATCAAATGATGGATAGATGATAGATGGATAGCTAGATAGACAGACAGACAGATACACACACATATATACATGCATACATACTTTATTTATGACAGAGGGAAATTCACAGCAGCAATAAACTTCAAACAAAAGATAAAAGATTAATAAAAAAATGAAACTGTATTTGCCCCCCTCTACATCACATATCCACATATGACACAGTATTCACAACAATCAATATATGGCACAGTAAACAATGAACAACAGAAATGCAATGTCCTCCCCCATATACTATATATACAATAAACATATTGCACAAATCCACATATTGACATACAACGCAAGACCATATCTTGTCATTGTTCAATTAGCATGTTGCCCCAGCTACACCATGTTGTGCCAGTCAGAATAAAAATCTCAATATCCCATAAGTGTTGATTGTCAGAAATAAATCATCCATTACCATGCATAAATTGAAGCGTGTCATCTCCCTGGCTTTACGTATTAGTTGCGGTTAGGCTTCGGGATACTAATAACTGTTGACTCACAGAAACAGGTTGCTGCCGCAGTGCCGTGCTCCTCATGGGCGACAGCCTGCTCCTCCAGCTGGACCAAAAACCTGTGATAGCATTGCGTCAAATCTGATTGTTGTTGCAGTTACAATACAGTTAGAATTACTCTCTTTCAGTTACAATTTTTTCTCAGTTCTGTTGCGATCACTGTCTTGCAGTTACGAGTGAATCAGTATCACAGTATTATGATTATCAGTATTGACATATTGCTCATGAACACATAGGGAAGCATGGTATTTTGAACTCCAAACAGGCAAAGAAGGGATTTTCAGTGTCCTCTTTATTGGCTAAGGTGTAAAAGTAAAAGTCCTCGGTACCTCATGGTGGTATGAGTCGGTCACTGGAGATAGCAGATTTTCTTCTATTCTTTTTACCACCACTACTGTCTGTCGTACACACTGAAATGACCTAAGCCTCCCCATGGAAGAACAGCCTGCTTTGAGGGCATCAGTGTCAGTGGACTGCACTGCTTCAATGTCAGTGGAGATGGATGTTCCTGTGCATCCCACCAGCTTCTTTGTCTTACTGACATTTAGCTGCAGGTGGCTCTCCTGACACAGCGTGACAAAGTACAGCACCCCTACACTCCTTTTCCTTCCCTCTCGCCGATACACCCCACAATCACCAAGTCAAGTTGGCGGCGCGACTCGGAGGCAGGTGTCTAATCTGTTGAAGAATATGTTCGGTTCGTCCCCCTTCTGCCGCGGGTCCACTGGGCAGCTGAAACCCTGTGATTATCCTCATTCCACTCCACACTTCCTTCATGTCGTCATGCTGGTTTGCCCTTGTCCCTGTAGCCGTCTTTACCCTCCAGTATTTTCCTTTTCGTTTCCCCATGCCTGAGCATGCCCTCATCACTGTCCCTGAAGGCCCTTTTCTTTCGATATAAAGGGGCAATAAGTAAGGTTTCTCCTGCACTCTCCAGCACAAACAGACCATAATATATCTGGGGGGTTGCGAAAGTTGTTGTCCAATACCAATAATGTAATGATTACTTCACCAGGTGCTGAAATTTCTGGCTTTCAAAACTCACTTTCTTGCCCGTACTCGGTTTTTGGAACAAAAATCCCCACCCATTTGCATTTCAAGACAGTCCTAATCTCTTCCCCTCCACCTACTCACATTTTCATCTGCTCAGTGATGGAGGACGGCCAGCGTTGCAACACATTTCGCCTACGAAGACTACAAAGCCTCGTTCTCGAGCCAAAATAGCAAACGACAAAGCGGTTTAATGAATCCAGTATTTTGCACGGTGATATATCACCTCTTTCTGTTGGATCTCTACTCTAATTAGCAAGCTTAATCAGCTCTATTGTGAAAATGTGACTTTATTGTTTGTGTCAATTACAGGCCACAGTAAAGTTCTATCAATGTTCACATTTCAGGTGATAAAGCAAGGCCTCTCAGCCAGCTCTCTACTGGACAGAGGAGTTCAGCTGATGGGAGACACAAACAGGTAGTTAAGCCACAGTCTTTTCATCCATCTGCCCCTGCAACTTTGCAATGAAAATGTATTCAGTGTTTGTCAGTGTGCTCAACATGACATGTATCTCTTTTTGACCCTCCCCAGTACACCGTACACCCCTCTGGATAAGAAGGCCATGGAGAACACGGATGAGGACACGACAACAGAAGACTGGACTCTGGAGCAGCCCCTGGCCCAGACCAGGACCACAGCCATCGTGGAGGTGAAAGGGGCCATCAATGTGGTGCTCACCCCCCTTGTAGCCGAAGCCCTGGACAGGTAGCAAACATCCTCGATTTTGATTTTGTCCATTGTTTTTAACTGATTAAAAACACTGATATATGTTTTCAGCCTGGTGCTTTCTGTTTGTCTTTGCTGCTTTCTTGGGTTAGAAAAGAGATTCTTAACCTCAGTGGGAGTAACCTGGTTAAATAAAAATAAAATAACTGCATAGCTGTCTGAAAGTCTCTCTCATACTGTTGAGGGTTATTTTTAGCCTCAGGCTAAGAGTTAACCGAAGGCCAATTTAATCCCTTTGCACACTGTAGCTGTTAGCTCGGAGCTGGGATCTAAAATTCTACTGTCAGTGCTTCAAAGTCTGGTCTAGGCCTCGGTTGTGTAACGGCGTGAAACTCAAGGTAGCTAACAGCTAAGAGCCCAGGGTTGAAGATGTTCTAGCAAGCAGCTAGCTCTGGGTTGAATTGCAGTGTGGAAAGGGCTAAATTGCGGCTCGGAGGCTGAAGGGCAGCTAAGTGTAATAGCTGTCAGTACATGTGGGCGTTGAGGATGGAATGTTTGTGAAGCCCTGGCTAAATTCACAGATCAGTATCCACACAGTACATTTGATGTTACTTAAAGGGGTCATCTTCACAAAATCATCTAAATTAATTCTGATATGCCCACACAGTTTGTTTGTTTGTGAAATCCCCAGTTGTTTTACAAATGTAACTGATGCTATCATATTCACCAAGTGTAGAATAATATCATTTTCTTTATATTATGGCTATTCCAATGTGCTTGGTGTGTTTCAGGTACATTGAGTCCATGGTCCACTTTGCCAGTATCCGCCACCCTGCAGCCATTCTGGATGACCTGCATGGAAAAGTCCTCAACGAAGCCTATCAGATCAGCAAGTCCACCGTCACCGAGTCTGTAAGTGCAACATACACAGACTAGGAAGACAAATACAGAAAAAAACAGTGTGAGATTGTGTTGATTTACAAATATTAATATATGAAGTAAGAGCAGGCTGTCAAATTCTGCTTAAATGCAAAATACCTTGAAGCCGGTCTCACTGCCCAATGGCTGATATCCCACCGTTTTGCTTGCGGACCCCACACAGAGCCAAACGGGCAAGCAGGAGCACAAGCTGTCCAAGACGGAGGGCACGACCCCTGGCTCCCTCAACATCTCCCAGGGCCAGACGGACCTGTCCGTCAAACCGGACAATGTGAAAATCAAGGGCCTCCAAGCCAACGTCTCCATCCCCAAGGTAAGACCACTGACCCTTCCTAATGAGAAGCCAGCACTACTCCTCAACATGTGCTCCGACCGAGACAAATGCAAGGGACGAGCGCAGAATCACGAACAGTGCTGTAGATCATTTGATATTTCAGTAGAATTACGGACAAAATATCTAGTTAGTTTCACATAGAGTATCCCTAATCTGTTTACTTGTAGTGTCTACTTTTTCGCTCGGTCATTTGTGATAAACCAAGCGTGATTTTGCAGGTAACTCGGCACAGATGGGTTCATCTCAGTTTGTTCTCTTTCCCTGCAGGTGAACCTTTGCCTCCTGCAGGCTTCCGTAGAGGAGGGCTCGCCTTCCTGCTCCAGTAAATGTGTCACCCACGTTTCTCTAGTGGCGCTGTGCTTTGACAGGATCGCCACGCAGTTCCGGATGAACAGGTAACGCCTCCCCAACTCTTCATGTCATTATGGTGTGTTTGCCTGAGTGTATATACCTACCTATCTACCAAAATTCGATGTCGTATGTAAGGATGTACCTGTCGATGTACCTCAGCTATGCATTCTGCTCCACTCAGGGGGATTGTAGAGGAGACGCCCAACACCACGGAACACGGCCGACCCTCGGTCATGCTGGAGAAGTACGCCTCGGCCACCAAGATGCAGCCTCAGTCTTCCGGCTCGCTGCGCTCCAACGCCGGCATCGAGAAGGGCAAGGAGATCGCCGCGAGGCTCAACATCCACCGGATCCACAGCCAGCTGCGAGGACTGGACTCCACAGGTTGGTTCTTCCCTTTCGGATCCCTTGTTTGACACTGAACCCGTACCTGACCTCTGACCCCTCTGGTGACATGCTTGTACATGCGGGATTTACATGTGTTTATGTGTGTGTCCCCGGAGGATATGCAAAGTAGTAAAAAGCGCTCTCACTTGACCTATGTTCACCTATTCCTGCCTAAACCATATGTTGTTTCAAGGTTTTCTGTAACCTGTAGCAGTGTTACAGTAGAAGTCCAACTGCTGGATACTTACAGGACTAGAATGCATGAAACCAGGTATAAGAGGACCATTTAGGCACATTTTACAGGCCTTGGTTTTTGACTGTTTGACCTAATTCTCTTTTCACTGTTTCAATTTTTAAGACGCAAATCATTTTTCAAAGGTCTAAAGCATAATTGTAAGAATTAACACATGGCTTAAGAACATTCTGGCTACTTCTGCCTACCTAAATATGCATGATTCAGAGTACATTTATAATACATTCCTCGTATCAGTCTAGAATTTAGATCAACTTTACATCTTTAGGATCTTTTAGTACAAAATGTATGTGTATTGACTGTACAGAAATAACGGAAATAGATCAATCAGGGTAACCCATTAACTGCTTTTGCAATCAATTTGATGTGTTTCTTATGTTTTCTTATGTGGTACTTCTAACACCGGATTTATGCCTCCTCTTTACACTGTCCTCTCCCCCTAGACATTGGCACATGTGCCATCACAGCCATCCCCTTTGAGAAATCCAAGGTGCTGTTCGGCCTCGAGGAGATGGAGGAGTTTTCGCTGGTAGACGAGACCGACGCCCAGGCCATGGCTGGCGACCTGGCCCGTGCCTCCCTGGAGAAATGGGGCTGGATCATGTTCGAATGTGGCATCGAGAACCTCACGGTCAAAGGTAAAGCTGCCCAAACTCTCTTGAGCAGGAGCTGTCACTTGTATTAAAGCCTAAGGTGAACAAGTTCATTTCAAATCAAAAATGAAGGTTATGAAATGAAATAAGTAACAATAGTCAACAGTGTCTTGGTGTGCTTGGACGTAAATCTTGGCCAGTTTTGGGAGTGTGTTTAACTTTTATTTGTGCATATCTTACCCTTTAACTGTGTTGTAGGCGGCCGTCAGTCAGGAGCCATTCTTTACAGTGCGTTCGGTGTGATGGGTCGCTCTGACACCGGGGGGAAGACGGGTATGTCCAAGTCCAACGGTTCGACAGGCTCCCAGACGGGCAGTGGCTACAGCACTGACGTATCCGATGACAACCTGCCGCACGACGCTACCAGCCCCGCCTCTGACGTCAATGAGCACTCAGATTCAGACGACCAGGTACCACACTGGAGGAGGGGGGGGAGCTCTTGTTCAGCGGCTATAAAAAATTCATCCCTCCTTCTTGGAGTGCTCTGATCAGGTTGGCAGGTATTGATATCGACTCAATCTCAGCCCAAGACACCAGTCTGCATGAGGCAAATGTGTTATGTGATTCGATCCATCAACCTAAGTTGAATCAAAGTCAAATTGGTTCTTTTCTTTCTTGGTTTTTTAAATCTTGTGTGGTAGAGGTGCACACACTTGACAATGAGGTGGAGACTGGGATTACACACTAACCGAGATCTAATGCCATGCAATCCCACATCACATTATTATTAACATCTCACATAAACACTAACTCTTGCAACATGCAACCAAAACAAACATGAAGGCAGAGTATTTTTCTTTGCACATTTTCTATATTTTTTCCTTTTCTAATTCTCAAGTTTCATTGGCTCTTGCCGGTCTCTATTCAGATTTGAGTCATTGACCAGCTCACGCTACAGGATCAAAACCTGTCCAGATTTGTGTTGAAAAAATGAAACATGTTTGAAATAATCATGTTGGGCCTGACTGGATCGAGAGGCAAGAGATTTCAGTCCGAAGCACTCACACACTACAAGATCATCTGTATCACCGACCCAAACTAGCGCCAACCTGATCTTGAAAATCAGTCGTGAGGCCAAATTATGGCTATAACCGGGCTAAAAGTCATGTAGTGTGCCCAGCTATTACTTACTGCTATTCCAAAGCTGCACTGCTGGAACTGGTTCGCACCGACCGGCCTCATCCACCCCATGTTAAACCCTGTCCTGCTCTGCTGTGTAGGATGAAGGGGTGGAGTCGGACGACCTGAAGAAAGACCTCCCTCTCATGCCGCCGCCGCCCGACTCAAGCAGCATGAAGCTGACCATCAGGGAGATCTGGTTCAGTTTCGCCGCCCCCACCAACGTGCGCTCGCCCTCACAGGCCATCTCCAGGTAGGACTGCACCAACATACAAGTTTCTGGAGTTCCTAATTCATATTTTACCTGAAACGGGGGGAAAGAATGCGCAGAAAGATGACGCTTAATATGTTTCTTCACAAATGCCACCAAGACATATTGTTGAACATTTATTATACATGGTGATTAAAGTCCTATTGTGATTCCAGGCAGCTGAATCTGCTGAGCACAGCCACGCCCGCCATCGGAGCCTGGCTGGTTCCCATCGACCAGCTCAAGTCTTCCCTGCGCAAACTGGACATGGAAGGCACGCTGCGAGTGTGCGCTGTTATGGGCTGCATCATGACCGAAGCTCTCGAGGTCAGCTACACATCCACACACACACAAATACACACATCAGGTAGCCTATAACCACACATATACTTGAAGAATGTCCAAGGTCTTGCGGTTGAACTAATTCATCAGTGAGCCAACCTTGTAGTAGCTTGTAAGTGTTAAGGAGTCCCTGACTCTCTGCAGCAAGAGCTTAGTCACAGCTGAATTACTTGATGATTTGAGCGCTGTGCATTTTTTAACCTTCACCTCTTTTTCTCATTCCCCCGACAGAAAAAGAGCATCCACATCCCGATCCGGAGCAAGTACAACCGCGTGACCAAACGAGCTCGCTACCTGCACGAGAATCCCTCCTGCATGCTGTGTAACATCCTGCACCGCTATCTGCAGCAGGCCGACTACTCTGTCATAGAGGAGGCTACCATGGTTAGTGGGAGGCTCTGAATTTCTTTGGTTCCTATTGGTCTGGTGCTGCAATTTCAATGAATTTCAAGTTGTTAGATGACCCTTTGCCACCAAAATTGTAAATATTTTTCTCACGAATGTTCCAAAGATTTTAAAAGTCATGTAGTTTCAGCAGTTGCCTCTTCAGGATATCAGTACCTCTCCTGCATTTGGCTGCCCTTCACTATTTTGATCAATCTATTAACATGGAGTGAAATGATGGCTCTAACCCAGTTCCTTTCCGTTCCAGAATGACGGGCTCCCAGCCCTAGTGACTCTGAAGAAGGGTCTGGTGGCCTTGGCCAGGCAGTGGATGAAGTTCATTGTGGTAACTCAGGGCTTCAAGGCGATTGGCCTGATGAGGCCCAACCAGCTGGCCAAGCCCAAGGAGCCTCAGCAGAGCCTGGGCGAGGCCATCTTGGGCCTGGACAACGGCGCTGCGCTGCAGAGTGACACCAGCGCCGATGGAGCTGAATTCGAGTTTGACGCAGGTGGGAACTCTCAGCACTCCACAGTGACATGAATTTAACTAGTCAGGTTGCCCAAAATGTGTGATGCACGCCCATCTGGTACCCCAGACGGACTGTAAAACTCCTAATCTTCTCTGCTTCTCGATGTTTGCAAATATTTAGGTATCACTTACATCGTTTGCAGAAAGGAGATTTAGAGATGAATTGAACGATACAGTGTGAATCCTCAGCTTTTAGTTTTGAACGCAGCCGTAAGGTTTGCATGTGAGTTTTATTTTATGTTATTGTTGTGAAGCCACAGTGAGTGAACACACCATGTTGCTGGAGGGAGCATGCAGTCGCCCCCCGCCAAAAGAAGCTAACGCCGGACCCGTCAGCGGAGTGGAGATCATGAGGAAACTGTCCAAGTCCCACACACACAGCGAGTCTGCGCTCAAAATAAAGGTACAGCTTGGAGGTTTATCTGTGGGTGCTCCTGTATCATCTGTACCATCCTGATTGTCTTTAATATAAAAAAAGGCTTGAAAAATGTGGGATAGTGTCAGTGTCAATAATCTGCCTCTGTACCTTTGTTGCTCCCAGGGCTCCCATCCCTACCAGTCGCTGAGCTACACCAGCGGCGACACGGCGGCCGACTCCCCCGCCCACGTCAGCCGCGCGGGCCTGCCGGCCAAGGACAGCCCCCGGAAGGAGAGTCTTCTGAGCAACCTGACGGGCAGCTTCCGGAGCCTGCACAACCTGCTGGAGGGCACGCCCCAGAGGAACGAGCCCTCCGCTGCCACCGCCGCCAAGAGCAGCTCCCTCACACGCACAGGTACCCCCCTGGCCTCTGCATTTAGAGCGACACGTGAATCACACTTAATCTGTAACGTATAGATCAAATATATGTCCAGACGGGATATGTCAAAATATCTCCAAAAAAGCCAAAACTAGATCACGCCGCCAGTAATGCACTTTCACCCCACAGCAGTCTGTGCTGCCGCAGAGAAAAGTAGTTCCAAAATATAGGTCCAAAATCGAACTTATCCTATGTGTGATGTCCAATGTAATGTGTCCTCAACCTAACTCTCCATCCTTCTCCTGGGCCTCAGGAAACAGCCTAGGGACAGACATGCTGACGGAGCACCCGCTGCTGTCGGAGCCCTCCTCCGTCAGCTTCTACAACTGGATGTCCAACGCCGTGGGCAACAGGGCCGGGGCCGCGGCCCAGGACTCCCCCGTCAACCGCTCCCAGCACAACAGCCTGCAGACAGGTGAGGCGGCATTGACTCAGTGTTTGCCTTGGAGGGTCATTTTTCATGTAGAATCTTTTTGTGGTGAGACAAAAAAAATTAAACCCTTATTCAGAGTGTCCTCAAATATTGGGGAAAGGAAAGGTTCCATGTCTAACCTTGCAGGATTTCAGTTCATTAGCAAGAAGGATCTGTCTCTGTTTCTTTGGTAGAACCTGGAAGAGTTCTTCAGCAGAGACAAAATGGCGCTAGTGTTTTGTTTGTTTTTAAATGTGTTGTTATAATGCTGTTAGTAGAGGTGGGGACTTGAGTCACATGACCGTGACTCGAGTCAGACTCGAGTCACGGTTTTAATTGCTTGAGACTCGACTTGATGCATGAAGAGAAGACTTGAGACTTGACTTGGGTTCTGGTGACTTGGGACTTGACTCTGACTTGTACTTTGATGACTTGAAAGGGTTTCTAAAGTATTAACAAAAGATCTTGTGTTTGTGTAAATGACTTAGATTGAAAGTGATGAGATTGGTTCCAGCAGACGACTGAATTTAAATTCTGTTTTCTGAATTTGTATGGAATGACTGAATTTATTTAAGTTGAAACTGATTATAGAAATCAAACTCATGATGCTCTTACCAAGTTTTTTATCCTATTAAAAAGATATTGCATTGAAAAGTTTTCTCTAAGATATGAATTGATTCTGGACTGGATTTGTTCTGACTTGACTAGGTGTTCTACATTTAGACTTGGGACTTAACATTAATGACATGGATTTGACTTGGGACTTGACTTGGTAATCTACATTTAGACTTGGGACTTGGGATTTGTGCCTCAAGACCTGAGACTGACTTGGGACTCTTCTACTAGTACAGCAGATACAAGTGTGGAGGAATGTAGCAAAATTTTCATTATACTGTTGTTGGTTTACTAGACCAACTGGACTCTCCTGTCAACCACTACCAGTACAGACCACTGCCAACAACTTCCAGCCCGGAAGGAGGTCAGGGATCGTTGCTCAGTGTTGTGTAAATGTTGCTGGTGAACTAAGTAGCTAGCTAGTTGAGTACAGTCTGTTCCAGTTGAGTTCTTAGTTTAGTTGTCACCCAGAACTCTGTGTTAACCTTCTGTCATTGTATCAGCCCGTGTTTGGGGCTAGGAAGGTTCTGTAAACATTATTGAAATATTACTGTTCTTTTCTTGGTTTACTAGTCATCCCAGACTCACCAAACAGCCTGCAGACACGTCAAGGAACATCGGGTGAATACAATGACTGTGACATTTGTGATATATTTAAACTGCTAGTGTCGTCAGTGCTGTTAGTTTAGGAACCACTCCCAGTTCACTGTCCACTCCCTGGAGACTTCCAAGACCTCAGTACTTTCTGAATGTGGTCATAATGTTGATAGAGGTCACCTGTCAACCTCCCCTCCCTATCCCCTATTCCCTAAGAATGTTGTCTGAGTTATATTTGAATTTTGGTCAACTACACCTTGGAGTTTCAATTCCACCACTACCAACCCGATCCTCAGTGTTGTGTCAATGTTGTGGGTGAACTAGTTAGGCCATGAGTTGAATCTCAGTCTGTGTTTTTGTTTTTGTTGCTTTGTGTTTTTTTTACATCACCTGGTACAGTACTTGTCATACTATGGGTAAAATTTTCTACATTTGTCCCTCAGCTACACTAAAATTATATGTTAGCATTCTTCAATGACTGCTCGCTGATTGTCAAATTTGTTTTGAATGAGGAACCAATGCTGCAACTTTTTCCTCTACATTATGACATTAGCTGGGTTTCCATCCAAGCATTTTTATGCAAATTCTGATGTTTCAGATTGGAAAGCTGAATGTAAATGGCAAAAAAAAAGGCTGAAAAAAGCTTTTTTTTTTATACAGCTATGCATTGGAAATGTGTTTGTCAAATAATAATAATGTAGCAACATTCGCAGCCAAAGTTAGCCTGTTAAATATCTGTGCGCCATGACCTCCCATGGTTGTCGTAGCTGCTGTCTCTCCCATGTATAAGGCGTCCATCATGGTTGTATGACCATTAGTACGTTCATTAGAACATATTGCCAAGTGCATTTCTATGTTTTTGTCTTCGCACAGCAAAGACTCTTACGTTCCTTTCCTTGAACCTAGCTGTCAGAAAACATTGGCTCAATGATATAACATGCTGTTAGTGATATTGTTACTAGTTGAGTCAGTGTTAATTATGTTTATTAGCCTATCAGGACTCCTTTTTAACTGGGTTAGGGTTAGAGAGGTCTGCAGACCGGTCGATGTAATGGATAGACAATGTCATGTCAATATTGTTGGATAATATTGTTTCTTCATTGATATCTCCCTGCCAAATATACTGTGAGAACCAGAGCATGTTAGCGGAGTTGAGCGACTTGAAATTCTGGTCATCCCGGACCCTTACAGTCTTGTCCCATCTTCTCCCAAAAGCAGCCCATCATTTTAAGTTTGGCATCACCCACCTGAATCAATGAAAAGCAAAGCCCTACTAACTGTGTGGACATGATTGTATTGTGTAAAGGCTGGTTTTGTGCACAAGACGATAAACTTAAAAAGAACAGTTCACCCCAAAACTAAAATTCTGTCGTTTATCTACTCGCCCACATGTAAGAGAATGGCACCAGAGCGAAATGGAGCGGAACAGAGCAGCAATGTTTTACACTTATGTGGTCCATGCTCAGGTAATATATGGCCGCTCCGCTCCCCCGCTCAACTCCTGCTCCGCTCACACGCTCTGCTGAGAACACACTTGTAATTCTAGCAAGAATATGTCACTACAAGCAGAAGCTCCAAGGACCCGCCTAGTCTTACAGCGCGTGTTCGAATCCCAACGCTCTTCTCCCGCCCCCTCAGGTGGGACCTGCAACCTGCCCACCATCCCCTCAGCGTCAGACTTCAACACGGTGCTGTCCAGCGACCAGAACACCCTGGACGGGACACACTCCCAGCATTCCCAGCATAGCACCAGCCAGGATGACATGGCCGACATCGAGGAGGGCAACCAGTGTCCTGCTGCTGTCCAGCTGGCTGATGCTCAGGTACTCTCCATCGGTCTATCTGTCTATTCATGTAGATGTTCGTCTTTCTCTCTAAACCTTCACATAGGTAACAAGTTAACTGGGTTTCTGCAGCTGCTTAAAAAGTCTTCAATCATATGAACTCATGGTGTCAAAACATCTTGCAGTTGAATGTAGAAAGGTTTCAGTCTGTTTCAGAAATTATAATAAGCTTAATTTCGCTGTGTACTACTACCCATATTCTTATAGGTCTACTGTTTTTCAACTTTGTCTTAAGTTTATTTTAACTAACATTAAAATGTCTTAATAAGTCAAAACTTGCTGGAACTAAGTTAATCATCTGGGAACAAGCAGAAGGTTTAGGATTAAAATATACCATCCATAGACATATAGCTAAATTTGATCATTATGGCAGAAACAGTGGCTTATTCAAATTGAACCATGAACCATCAACTGATGCATCAGTAACATCTCAGTGTATAGTAGTATTCACTAGAGATGGTGTACATTTCACATGAGCCAGGTTAGAAGACAGAAGAGTTCATATCCATACGGCAGCTATGAGGTTGAAGAAGTATTTAGCATACACAGGTTTAGTTTTTTGAGTGTGTTTGTGACTTGGGTTTGATTGCCATGTCCCAGCCCATGAGGCATTGTCATGTCTTCATTAATGTTCACATTCATTCCATATATAGCAGGCATAAGCTCCAACCCCAAGGCATTTTAGTTCAGTCGAAACATCACCTTCTCTAAACGCTATTTCACTCTGCGCCTTTGGTCTCTGTTCTCCACCCGCAGGTCGTTTTCAAGCCTTTGCTGAGCCACACAGGGATCCAAGCCCAAGACACCACTCCTCTCAGCTACAAGATGTATTTTGGAGAGCACCTGTCTTTCTCCGGCACCCTGGAGTGTCTCAGAGCAGACATCGTCGACTCTGACACCTCCAAAGAGCGCAAAAACAAAAGATCCAGAAGGTAAAACAAATGTGAATCGCTCACCCTCTCCAGATACTCTAAATGTAACAACAGTAGAAGAAAGAATAAGGTGGGATTTAAATGAGGGGTGAGGGGAGTGGGGGGGGGGGTCTCTCCTAATCTTTTTCTTTTCTTAGTACTCCTCATTTTTGGTTGCTTGTAATTTTTGGTGATGTGTCGCTCTGGTTAAGAGTGTCAGCTAAATGCATAAAATGAAAATGAATTTTGTGCCAGCCACAACCCTCTGTCTCTCCGCCTCTCTCTCCACAGACAAGGCATGATGAACCTCCCTCCGCTGGAGTTCAAGCCGGCGCTGCTGATCGAGACGTTCAGCCTGAACGCCGTGGTGATGGAGAAGTCGACCAGCGCGCCGCAGGGCCCCACCGCCGCCCCGCTCTCCTTCCACGACCTCAGCCGCCGCCACTACAACACCTTCCACTGCGACTTCACCACCGCCTGCCAGGCCATCAGCCAGCGCGTGGACATGGCCCTGGTGCGCCTCATCCACCAGTTTAGCACCATGATCGACGACATCAAGGCCACGCAGACGGACATCAAGCTGAGCCGCTACACGGCCGGCTCGGCCTCGCCTACGCCCACCTTCAAGGCGCGGCCCTACCGTCACTTCCGCTCGTCCGACTTCAGCCGCAGCTCCCGCGGCAGCCTCAACGGCGGGAACCGCAGCGGGACCCAGACGCTGAAGAGCAAGCGGGGGGTGGTGGGAGGAGGAGGGGCGGGCGGAGGAGGGGGGATGGCCGGGGGTGTGCCTCCTAACGGACCTCCGTCGGGCATGGACACGCTGGGGAGGAGGGAGCCCAGGGGGCGCAGCTCGCTGGGACGCTCAGAGCGACGCACCTCCAAGGTAATAATAATGATAACCTTTATTTATATAGCACTTTTCCAAACACAGTCACAAAGCATTGCACAAAGGATATTCTATCCCACGATATGTATTGTCACATTTTTGTATTGCGATTTATTGAATTTCTATATATTGTCCCATCCCTACTGAACACCTAAGTCTAGGAGGCAAAAGAACCAACCGCCTCTTGTCTTTAAATCTACATTTTGTAGATTTAAAGCTTGATGCCAGACCCATCCATGCCTTAAAAGTGATCAGTAACATCTTAAAATCAAGTACTAAGTGTAGTGTGTGTGTATATTACTAAGGTAATATACACACACACCCTAGAGGGAGCCAGTGTATTAAAAGAGACATTCAGAAAGGGCACCATTAACCCAAACACACTGAGATCTGTCAGTAAGAAGCTATCCAGCCCATAATACTCAGGTGTAACTTGAGATGTGTTAGGAGCTTAGTGTTAAAGGTTTAAGAAAAATATATGAACAGGAGCCTTGCATGGGTCTCGGGTCCCTCTAGATGGTATTACAACAGATGTAGTACACCCCCTCCCTGCCCTATTTACTAAGTGCAATGCATCAACTTGATTCAGAATGTTGTTTTTTCTCCATTGTTTTTCTCACCAGGAAGGTTAATGCCTCTGGCCTGATATTATTTAGCGCGCAGTGATTGTTCTTTTTGGCAGTGGGAACACCAGTTGCATAATTGTAGATGCTAGGCACATTCTGCAGCTGAAGTGATTTTATAAAAGTACAAAGCATCTACCTTCCACAGACATTATCTGGACCTGAGCGCTTCAAAACATTCGTCTGTTGGAATAACTGAGTTAGCGTCCTGTACACTAAAGTCCATTTCAGGAACAGCTGTTGTCTTCTTACAGATATCATTCATTGCAGAATTAAGGTCACGACAGTCAAATCGTAATTACAGTTGTTCAGCACATTGAGAAGTGGCTTATCCTATACTTATGTTGTCCTGTGACCATAGCAACAGTAGGGCAATAAAGGTAGAAATATGAAAGCAAGGCAACTTATTTCTTATTGTAATACTGAAGGAATTGTAATACTGTCTTGTGAATTTTGTTATCCAGCTGTAGTTAATTATAATAATAATAACTTTATTTGTATAGCACTTTTCTAAAAACAAGTGCTTTACATACAATAAAACCCAAAGAGACAGTGATGTAAAAGTACCACAATTAAAGAAATAAAATAAAGTTGAATAATAAAAATAAATAAACGAAGCGAGAAACACAATTACAAAATGAACGATAAAATGGAGATAAAACTGTAAGGAGCGATTCACATAGAAGCCTGTCTATAGTTTGTTTTCAGAAGGGATTTAAAAGATGAAACTGATTTGACCTGTTGCCTATATGACCATACACCCTTCTGCCCCAGTGCATGCTGTGACTTATTCACGTGTGTGGTAACGCAGTATGTTGTGTAACGTCTCCAGGTGTCGAGGAAGGGCTCCCGTGACGTGGCGGACCACATGGCCATCCAGATGGACGACTCGGACTCCATCACGGTGTCCGAGCAGAGCGAGCCGTCCGCCGAGTGCTGGCAGAACATGTACAAGCTGCTCAACTTCTACTCCCTCATCTCTGACCCCACCGGCATCCTGGAGAAGAGCTCCCCGGAGAACTGCCTCTCAGGTGGGAGCCGGCTCCTTAGTTAGTCCCTTCCTTCCTCAACTTCTTTCAGCTCCGTGCTTCTGTACCTTCCTTCCATGCCTTCTGCACTTTCTGCCTTCTTTCCACCTTCTTTCCTGCCTTCTGTCCCGCCTGCCTTGTTTGTTTGTTTGTTTGTTTGTTTGTTTGTTTCTTTCTTTCTTTCTTTCTTTCTTTCTTTCTTTCTTTCTTTCTTTCTTTCTTTCTTTCTTCCTTCCCTCCTTCCTTCCTTCCTGCCCACCCTCCTTCTTTCCTTCCGTATTTCCTTCCTTCTTTCCTTCCTGCCTGCCTGCCCGCCCGCCCTCCCTCCTTCCTTCCTGCCCGCCCGCCCTCCCTCCTTCCTTCCTGCCCGCCCGCCCTCCCTCCTTCCTTCCTGCCTTCCTGCCTTCCTGCCCGCCCTCCCTCCTTCCGTACCTCCTTACTTCCTTCCCGCCCGCCCGCCCGCCCTCATTCCTTCCTTCCTTCCGTCCTTCCTTCCTTCCTGCCCGCCCGCCCTCCCTCCTTCCTCCTCCTTCCTTCTCCTTCCTTCCTTCCCTTCCTTCCTCCCGACTTTAAATACAGGTCTGTTTTTCTTAAGTGCTTGCAAATATTACCAATGAAAACAAACCATTGACAACCACATTTTTTTTTTCTTCACATTTTCAAAGTTTTCTCATTTGTTACAATATATTGCATACATCTTGATATTTTTCATTGATATTGAATCAATCATTTTAATTAATATTTACACTGCATACATTTCATACTTTTTGTGTATTTTCATATCCTACATATTTTTCAGTCATTTTCTTCTTTGTCTCAATGTGTTCTGCTGCTGTTATCTTGCACACCCTGAATACATTTGTAATGTAATTCATACATTTTAATTAATTTCATTTTAATTTATATATTTCTGCTTAATATGCTGTCATGTCAGTTGTGTCATATTTAATACCCCCTATTTGCTGTCTCTTAATTATATTCTAGTTTAATTCGCTCTATCCTGATATTACTATTTGCTGCTGCTCCGACTCACATTCCCCAAGGAGTTCATTAAGTATAAGATAGTAGCTTGTAGTGGTGTGACAGTCTTTCCACAGAAGGTGCCTTGATACAATGATGGAATGGGCCCCTTAAAGGTCTGTTTTTTTTATCATGCTGTAGTGGTTTTAAAGAACTACATTTAGGTATATATGCAAATTAATTTTGATGATGTCACACAATGGGAGGACAAACTTCTGGGTTCTTCACCTTAGTTTTCATGGACTGCTGCCATACAGTGATGGTGATATATATCGCTAAATCTTTTTATGATCACATGCTGTAGCATCTTATAATAAAGCACATTGATATATGAGCAGTGCTTCTATGTTTGTATGTAATATGCTAGAGGATGTGTTTGCTAATGTTATTGTATTCTCCATAGAAGAGAAGACAGCTGACCAACTAGGGAGTCAAACAGCTAAGATCACATTCAGATACACTGACACATATTAAGGTCTATATGTCATCGCCATGATATCTTCCTTCTTTCATTCAGACGGTGGGCGCCGGCCCTCGGAGCCGTTCTGCAGGGTGATCTTCGAAAACGAGCAGCAGGAGCCGACCACGCCCAACAAGCCCCCGGGCGCGGGCGGGAGGCGGCGCAGCCTGGTGAGCTCCGAGCCGCAGCACGTCACCCTCATTGTGTTCGGCATTGGCATGGTGAACCGCACGCACCTGGAGGCGGACATCGGCGGGCTCACCATGGAGGCGGAGCTGAAGAAGATCCACGGCAGCTTCACCCTGAAGGAGAAGATGAAAGGTGAGGCCGAGCTCAGGCAGTAAAATTCATCTTTAGTGGATAAATAAATATGGATCATCTGCCTCACTGGCTGGTAGTTTTTTTAGATGATAACATTTGAATGCCTTGATTATTAGTCTTTGGTCTATGCCTGTTCATATCCTTTTTTTCCTCTGCTGGCCACTGTATACACACTGACGACACACCAATCAAATCAAAGCAAATGGCTAGTAGTAGTAGTGACAAGTAGTATTGTCTAACTTTGGTACTCCGCTACCTTGATGGTTAAGCATCCCATTATTAGTGAAAAATGTATGTTATTCCCATGTGGGGACACATAGCAGGTGTAAGACTACCAAAAAGAAAAAATGAAGACCAAGACAAAAAAGATCATCCCATCCCTATTACCAACCTTTGGCAGATGAGCCAGAAAGTAACATTTTTGGATGCTGCTTGCAACACAGGTGTTTGTATTCTGTTTGAACTCATCTTTTTTTTTTGTTATTGTATTGTGTCCATAGATATCCTGCACCAGAAAATGACAGAGACCTGTGCATCGGCTCACATAGGAGGGGTAAACATTGTTCTGCTGGAGGGGATAACGCCTGACATCCAGTACGTACTCAGAGTCCACTCCCTTTCAATTCAGCCAATTCAGAAAGTGGATGTTCAAAATTAGTCTTTTGCCATTCAGGTTTTTATGTCCAATCTTGAAATTATAGAGCATGAAGGGCCTGTGATTATTATGTGAATCGCATTTTGAATTGAGGTGGTCATCATCATGCTTTATTGACTGAAGTTTTCTTTCTACATACAGTAATGTTTATCTCTTTCAAATTAATTTGCATTTGTTAATGAATTAGTAAGTACTTTAATGTAGGATTACTGAAATTGCTGCAGTGTCTTTGGTTTTGCTTTTTACTAATAACTAATGAATGATTTCTAATGCTCTGATTTCATGTTCCTTGTGTGCCGGCCAAGATAAAGAACATTTTATTTTAACATGAACATGAACATATAGAACTTCCACTGCTTTCAAGTTTTCACAACTCTTAGGTGTAATTACAACTTCGCAAAAGTGGTTGCGTACTGTTTGTAGATACCCAGTGACATCAAAGCAGTAAATGACGTCAAAGAAGAAAACGTGCCACTTCAACACAGAGTATGCAAATGAGTGCTTTAATCTTGAGTGTACAGGTATCTCTGAAAATCCCTAAATTTGAACTGAGGTGTAGGAAGAGTGGAGTGCAGTGTTTTCCACAAGTGCTGGCACCCAATAAAAGAGCCAATTACTGTCTCCTTTCCAGCCAGATGCTCTTTTAACAGCAATATTTGTTTTTAATGCAAATAATTTCCCTGAACACGACCGCCGTAACGACGTTACGAGCCTTGTTCCGAGACAGAGCCATCCGTCTCCGCGCTTTGTTCCGCTTCATTTTAGCGCTACGAGAAAAAAGCCTTTGCATCTCATTGGATCGAACAGATCCTCCCGTCGTGAAAATAAGTGAAACTTTAAATTCTACAGTATGCTCCGAACTGCTCCCATGTGTTTGTAATGGTGTGTGCTATACAGTAACCTGACACTTGTTAGTTATCAGTGATGTGTAAAATTGCCTAACACTCAGATATGAAGCACATTTTCCCTACTTGCCAGTTTGATTCGACTCAACACGCTGCGCTGGCAATTGCCAAGGATGATTAATTAAGTAATAAGCTTGAGCACAACAGGCTCCAGTATAGAATTAAATCTCACTTCAGAGCAGATAGTTAGCAGTTGTTTCATCTTTAGATGCTGTCTTCCAGACCTAGTTTGTCGGTTACATTTATAACACCGGTCCACTGAGCTAGACTTAGTGTAGTTTAATACCGATTTTATTAATGTACCTAATACCTACTGTTCATTCACTTCTTTTCTGTTGATGAATTTTATGTTTTAAATATTAACAAGTTCTCTTGCGCTTCTGTGCATGATTATAGTGAGTGAAACTACATTGAGTTTAAAAGCTGGTATGTGGATGTCCAGCACACCAGCCTTACGTCATTAATTGTATATATAATATATTTTAGTGATAGTAGTAAAAATAGTAGTAACATTTTTAAGTCTTCCATAAATGCTCAACACTATATCTAAACCATACAGTTTTGGAAGTAAAAGCATTAGAATTACTGAAAAATAAAAATTATTTTGAATGGAATCAAGGTGTCAGAATGCATGAAAAGACACCAAAATAGAGCTTGTTCCTATATAAAAATAAATAAATAAATAGTGTGAAGCATGACCCTCCTGGCTCCTCAGTGTGCTTGTGGAAAACATTGTGGATGCTTTCAGCTAATGGTGTCATTACTGTTTCACCCTCTCTTCTGCTCTTCTTTCTCTTACATTCCCCCCCGGCTTTCTCTTCCAACTACTTGCATAGACTGGAGGATTTCCCCACATCTCCCACCAGCACAGCTAAACAAGAGTTTCTGTATGTTACTGCTGCCGTTTAGGGCTTAATCACATGCATCGCAAATCCAAAACTGCCCTAAATGCACATCGTTCATTTGTCTGAGTCACCTGTCATCCACGTGTTCAGTGAACAGTTTCTCAGAAGTCTTTTCTTGCCCAGACATTGTGTGTGTGTGTGTGTGTGTGTGTGTATAAAGCCACTTTCATATTACAGAGAGAACTTGGGGCACCCAGCCCTGTTAATTTTATGAAAGCAGAAAGTTGGCTTCTTGTTGTGCTTTTTTTTTGAGAATCTCTGCATTCTCATCTATGTTATGCTCCCTTCCTCATGTTTATATCGGCTACTTCACCAGTTTCAGTCCATCTCATCTGTGTATTGTAGCCTTGATTGTTATGGCCCCATGCCAGTTTTACATTCATCAGTCATCTAGGTGTGTAGAGCCAGGAAAGGAACCATTTTCTGCATAAGAGATCATGCAGTTGGCTGCCATACTGTCATCATCACCTACCTGCGCCCTTTGAAACCAGAATACTGAATGCTGTCCTGAATGTGCATGGTGTTTCAGTGTTTCTCTGTCAATTGCCACATCCACTCAAGTCATTCCACATCCATTGATATCTCCACATCACCCGTAGCTGAATCAAAAACCCTCTGCGTTTCAGGACGGTGGTGAAATGCAACATCGCCAAGTCGCAGGCCCTGTACAGCGCCCAGCGGGGGCTGAAGACCAACAACGCGGCCGTCTTCAAGGTGGGAGCCATCATGATCAACATCCCCCAGCACCCGGCCACCCTGCACAGCATGATGGTCCGCAGCTCGCACCAGCTCTCCAAGCAGATCTCCGACCTCATCCGCCAGCCCTCCAACATGTGCGTTTGGCTTATTTATCTCTCTTTTTTGTTTTTATTTACGCAGACAGACCAATTAAGAGCAAAATCTCATTTGGAGGGAAATACTGGAACATTACAGCTCCTATACAGTATTAAGCACTGAGGGTATAAATCATTGTATATTCAATTTCACCCCCTTTTGCACAATGAAGTGTCTCAATACTTAAAAATCCGTATTTGTTTCCTGTGTCTTTTCAAAGGAAAAAAGCAGGCGGCTCTAATATTTTGTACACTCATCCCATCCTAATCTATCCTTATAATAAAAACCTCATAAAAAAAAGCTAACAGTCAAGTGACAATTGCATGAGTGCTTTTACATGCATGGTAATATTCCAATATTATTTGGAGTACTTGACTGTTCTGTTTAAGATGTGCCGCATTTAAATATCATACGCATTTCAAGTAGGCAGGAAAACTCATATCCTGATTATTAAAATGCTGGGACATAAACAATGAATCCAGTTTACTGTTGTTTTCACAGCCTGTGTTCGTTCTGTTTACATGGTAATATTCGGAATATTATGTATACAGTTGTAGCTGTGATTGGGATAGGGAAATGCATTTTAAGAGCTTATCTGGAATTAGATTTTTACTGGAATATGAGCCAGTATCTCTGCGTGATCACACACTCGCTGACCAACTAAGCAGCAGCATACAGCTTTCCAATATTTTATTCAGTTTGCAAACAGCATGCCTCATAAGTTTTGGAATTAGAGCGGAAGGTCTTGGTATGGTATTTGAAGTTGAATCCAGTCCAACTTCATTCATTCCAGGATCTACATTAACAAAGCTACAGTCCCTCATTATTTCAAAGCCTCCAGTCCGATCGCCGCCTCACACAGACTGCGTTTGGTCTCCCCCCCTCTCAGTCCGCCCCCCAACAGGGAGGACACCCCGACCCCGCAGCCCTCCGACAAGGCGTCCAGCATCAACCAGACGCCCGTCGAGGCCAACGAGTTCCCCCAGCTGCCCGAGGGCCTGGAGAAGAAGCCCATCGTTCTCAAGTTCAGCGCCATGATGGACGGCATCACTATCGGGGCCGCCCTGCTGCCCTCGCTAAAGGCCGAGTACAAAATGGGCCGCATGAAGAGCCACGGCATGACAGGTGTGTGTGTAATATAATTACTGGGGCATCCCTAGTCCCGGAAGAATTGACTCCCTCATGTTCCGACGCCCCCGATGTCTCCTCCCCTCCCCCCAGGCGCACAAACCAGTTTCACCTTCGAGCTGCCGAACCACAAGCTGTGCTTCCAGTCCAAAGTGTCGCCGGTGGACATGTCCACCATGCCGCCGTCGGCCAGCCTCAACCTGCCGCCGGTCACCATGTCGGGCGAGTACATCATGGAGGAGCACGAGAGCCACTCGGACCAGGGCTGGGCGCCCGACGACTTCCCGTCCAAGCAGGGCAACTACCTGCAGGGCAACTACCTGCGCTGTGTGGCCGAGGTAAGAGGCTGTGTTCGTGTTCGTATCCCAGGGCAACAGCAGTTTCCAGTCAAAAACATCACCTGAAAGCCCTCTCCATAGTTTAACCTTGAGTTGGCTGAGTTTTGGTGGTGTTTGTTGGTCAAGCTGCTTTATTTCTTTGCTTTTTAATACTTTTCATTTGCTATCCCTGATCGTTTAGTTTAGTTTAGTTTAGTTTATTGCACATATTCAGAGGAAAAAAAACATTATGTAACATAACAGTGAAGGGAGATGGAATAAAACAGAGATTGGGAGTTGAAAACAGAAAAGATGTGCAGGAGGAGCCAAAAAAAACCCATAGGGGCTTGTCAAGTGGCCCTCCTATTGTGAAGCAACCAAAATAAAGACAATAAAAACTAATGAAATTGTGCAGACAAAAGGACAAAAGAAAAAAGTTACTGAAAAACCACATACAAAACAAAAAACGTAGGTGGTGTATATATTATGGTGGGGAGTGATTATGATATTGCATTGCTATATTGGACCAAAAACTACTGATTCTTATGTGTTTGAGTAAGTTTGAGTAAGTGGTCCTCTGATTCTAATCTATTATTCCTAAATCAGTGGACTTACTATTTTCTTTGATGCCGGTCAACCCTAACTGTCTCCTGTGATTTGCAGATTGGCTCTTTCGAGCACAACCTGACCACAGATCTGCTCAACCACCTGGTCTTCCTGCAGAAGGTTTTCATGAAGGAGGTGAACGAGGTCATCCAGAAGGTGTCAGGTAACCCAGGACCAACACACACATACACACACACACACACACACACACACACACACTTTTTTGTTAGGGTTTAGAATTATTAAAATTTCACTTGCTCCTGTTGAGAGCAGTTTCAGTTTTTCTACATCCTATATGGCAACACTAACACATAGAAACTATACAAAACTATCCTTTTCTTTGCGGCTGCACTGGCCCAGTTTCCCCTCGGATCAATAAAGTTAATCTAATCTTAAACATCGGAACACACCGTTCCCCATAGTACTCTACAGCCTACAGCTGCCACTTGTGGGGAGTTGAAATGAAGCGTTTTCCCCTCGAAACAATGCACAAGGTGAGACACACTGGCACAAATCAAATCAAGACAATTTCCACAACAATACTGATAGTAATTTGTTTAATTCAATAAGCTTGATCAGTGTAATGACCCAACAGAGAGAACAGAGAGTTGTGATGTCAGATTAGGGTGAAGAATAATGAGAATTGTGTAGCTGTAGGCTGAGTATATTGCAAGCAGTTGCAACAGGGAACAGTCTTTGAACGCAGTTGGAGCGGAAATGAAAATTTTATTCCGCTTCAGCAGATATTAGCGCTCGCCCCCACGCCCCACACACACCCCACCACATCACACACATTATCTATCTAGTCTATTTGTTGGAACTTGTGAGGTTGACTTGTGTGTGTGTGTGTGTGTGTGTGTGTGTGTGTGTGTGTGTGTGTGTGTGTGTGTGCAGGAGGAGAGCAGCCCATCCCGTTGTGGAACGAGCATGACATCTCAACTGATGCAGACAAGCCCAAAATCCTGCTGTATTCGCTCAGCCTCATGTTCAAGGTATCTCCTATTCAATTTCCTTCAGGATAATAATACAAAGCAAATCTGTCGCACTCCTTTTAAGCAACCAGGTGATGTTTTCTGTCTATTTAATGTAAGTCAAGCTTTGAAGAAACGTCCACATGCCACTTTCCTCTTCCCCAGGGCATCCAGATGACAGCGACCACTCCCTCCATGCGGGCAGTGCGCTTCGAGACGGGCCTGATCGAACTGGAGCTGTCCAACCGGATCCAGTGCAAGACCCAGCCCGGCGGCAGCAGCAGTTACCTCAAGCTGTTCGGCAAGTGCCAAGTGGACCTCAACCTGGCCCTCGGACAGATAGTCAAGCACCAGGTACAGACCAAAACCTCACACTGGAGAAATAAGTGGTCCTAAGCAAAGGTGCCTGCTCCTGTTTATATCTATGCCAACCTGCTTCAATGCAACAATGGTTTACAGAATCCACATATTTCCAAAGGTTAGGACCTCTGGTGCTTGATATGATAGATGGCGATCTGACCCCCCTCCCTCCTTCCACTATACAGGTGTACGAAGAGGCCGGCTCAGACTTCCACCAGGTGGCGTACTTCCGAACTCGGATCGGCCTTCGGAACGCCCTACAGGAGGAGATCAGCGGCTCCTCAGACAAGGAGGCCGTCCTCATCACGCTCAACAGGCCCATCGTTTTCGCCCAGCCGGTGGCGTTTGACAGAGGTTCAGTTTGCTTTTTGACAGAAATAATAATGTCTGCATCAAATCAAAAAGATTGTCTCTGTTCAAAATTTTGACGCTTACTTCACTGTACAGCTTTGCATACCTCCAGTTCGCCAATGCACACACGCAGGACAAAAGTAATCTCTAACAGTTGAACCCAAAAAGCGATTAAAAGACGTCCTTTCAACACAATAACATTCACACTGCAGTTACACATCTTTAAAGGGGGGGTATCCTAGGATGTGGCAATTCCTGATATTTCTGGTGATTTTGGTTCTTGGAGGTGTGAAGTAATCACAGTAAAAAAAATTGAATCATGTTACTATGCCATTTCCCCACAGTCACCAACTATAAAACACGCCCCCTTCAGATTTTGCTCCAGTGTCTATGTAGACATCACAATATATGCAAGTTTCAGGCCATAGATAATCAGAAATCTGATGCCAGCTGGTCTCAGTGCAGTGGGAGTGTTACTGTGTTGGAAGGGCCTGCTTTAATCGCGTTCTGAGTTCTACTGTTGGAGATTGCTTTGCCCCTCTGGGTGTGTATTGGAGAGCGAACTGGTACTTTATGTACCATACATGGTCACTTACTTCACTGTAGAGCTTGGCAATAACTAGGAAAATAAGACCCAGGTTGAAAATAACTGGAATTTCTGTATCCTTTTATTTCCACTGTGGCCACCAATACTGAAAATATATGCATTCATGATCCCCTAAGGTCCTTTGGATAAATGCATCCAGCAAATTGAATATGATAATTTCTGTCGAATGTATTGCTATCTTACCATGCTGCCCACTTATGGGATAGCCTCTTGAACAGGAATCCATTTGTTAAACTAGAGGAAAAATCAACCCCAAATTAACATAAAACTTTGTTCTGATTATTTATCATCGCGTTCCCTCCTGCAGCCGTGCTCTTCTGGCTCAATTACAAAGCGGCGTACGACAACTGGAACGAGCAGCGGCTGGCCCTCAACAAGGACATCCACATGGCGACCAAGGAGGTGGTGGACAAGCTGCCGGGCATCCAGCAGACCTCGGCCCAGGCCTTCAGCACCCTCTTCCTGCAGCTGACCGTCAACGACCTGGGCATCTGCCTGCCCATCACCAACACGTCCCAGGTAACTCGCCAGGCTCGGCTTTAACACTTAACACTCCACAATCCATGTTTGTTTACATTGTAGACGGCGCAAAGGGCATTTTACTTCTGTGCTTAGGCTCATATTTTGCACTACAAATAGGCAACAGCGCTGTTCAAAATTTCACAAGATGCAGGTAATGTAAGCACAGAGCTAAAATGTCTTGTGTGCAGCTTTGTCACCTTTGATTTGCATTTTAATACCGTGGGTCGATGTGTAGCAGTGTTTCAATGTGCTTCACAAGAGCCACGGTTTACAGATGTGTTATATTGAGCATATCATTTGTGCACTTTACCTATAATCTTTCTTTAAAATCAAGTTGTTTTTAATTTTGTTTTTTTTTTACTGTCTGTGTTGAAATCGCAATGCTTTCATCAGGAGCCACATGTAACTAAAGCAAAGTTTAACAGTAAATGGGAATGCGGGCTTCTTTTGTCAAATCATGAAATCATGAAATCATGCCGTCCCTTCTCTTGTCAGAAAGTGATCATATCATCTCCATTGGCGCTTGGCAAGCCTTTACTGTACCAGTGATCATGATATTCATTGCTTTTATTTGTAGCTCTCTAAAAAGAAAAAAAAAAACACAATTGTCATCTTGTTCTTTATGTTCATAAAAAGAACAATTCCTCTGTTATCCTCATCAGTTTTCATGTTATATCCATAGTGAGGTCTATACCAGTTGTAATGTTATACTTATGTCCATAGAGACAAGATATACCAGCTGTTATGTCGTACTTATTTCCATAGAGAGGACAAGTACCAGTTACGGAGGGCATCCGCTCTGAAGCTGGGGCCAGCACATCAGTAGGCCGGCATAAAAATGCACAAAAAGTAACCTACAATTTATTCCATCTCTTGTAATCGCTTGTGTTGTGGAACAATGACTTGCTATAATCAATACTCTTCCTTCAAACCTGTCATAAGTACCCAGTATCATAGCTGTTCTGTTTGTTAAAAAAGGCAGGTCACACCACTTTGTAACAGTCACATTTTGTTTCACGGGAACTGGCATAACAACTAAGCTTGACGTGGTGTTTGAGGTCTTTGGGGTTTTTAACTACTTAATGATAAAAAAAAGGGGTTATGCCAGTTGGTGGCCAAGGTATTCAGATTGCACATTTATTGTTATAAGGGAATTCAGCGATTATTATCAGCCTAATCTTCCATGACATGCATTAAATCATAACACACACTGCACTAGGTGTAATGATACACAGTGGTGTACATGGCAGGCTCTAAGTCTTTCCAAGGGGCAAAGCTTTTCCCACCCTACAATCGAACACAATCTAACACACTGAAAAGCTTGGTAACATTTCACTCATAGGTTTAGATCTTATGAATAGTCTATAATTTGCAATTAATACACTAGCTGCAAAAAGATAACGACAATTTTAATCTTAATTTGAGGTCTAATCTGTCACTTCATAGGTCAGAAGTTGAGTGTAAGATGTATTTCAAAGTGGATATACAGTATATGGCAGGCTGAATGAAGTGTTACCAGCTCACCCCAAGTCTGCCTTTTCCCCAACACATGGAAGTGGGTTCTTTTTCCCTGTACTGCCCCCTAACCTGAGGCCCGGCTAACCCGCCTCCCCTCCCCTCCCCTCCCCGCCTCTCCGCCAGGCCAATCACAGCATCGACTTCGACACCGGCTCCGCCCTGGTCCTGACCATCGAGAGCACGCTGATCACCGCCTGCTCCTCCGAGTCGCTGGTCAGCAAAGGCCACTTCAAGAACTTCTGCATCCGCTTTGCCGAGGGCTTCGAGACCTCCTGGGACGACTGGAAGCCCGAAATCCGGGGGGACATGGTCATGAACGCTTGTGAGTGACACAACATGACACGATGAAGGAATGGAAAAGGAAGGAAGGAGGGAATTCCTATGTCAGTGATAATAATAATGTCGTCTGTAGGGACCCATTATTGTTTGATTGATGACCTAACTTCAGTGGGTAGAAATGGAGAATTCCTATGTGACTTGCAATTCTGAAATATGAAATATGGTTTGTGTGTCTGTGTGGTCTGTATGTAGGTGTAGTCCCTGATGGCACATATGAAGTATGTTCCAGGACTACAGGGCAACCGTCTGCAGGCAAGTTCTTATTACTAAGCTCTTTAGTTCATAAAATATGGATCAAGCCCCAAAGCTCCATTCTGACAGAAGCAATGAGCATGAGACAACTGTGTTTAATTTTAATTGTGCGTTAATTGAATCTGCATCCTCTCTCCCATTCTTTTTTCTCTCCCTCCTGGCTTCCTTCTCTTCCCCCTCCTTCTCGAAACAGAGAGCAGCAGCGCCGGCACCTGGACCCTGAACGTGCTGTGGAAAATGTGCGGCATCGACGTGCACATGGACCCCAACATCGGCAAGCGGCTCAACGCCCTGGGCAACACGCTCACCTCGCTGACGGGTGAGGAGGACGTGGACGACATCGCCGACCTGAACTCCGTCAACATGGCGGACCTTTCGGACGAGGACGAAGCAGACACCATGTCGCCCACCATCCACATGGTCAGTCAGCAACATGTGTGTTGGTGCATGTGCATACCAGCTTGCAATTTGGTTTAGGACCAGCACTGAAATACATTGGATACACTGCTTCTGTTCCACTTCTACTGCTGGCAGTAGAATTAGAACATTTCCAACAGAACTTTACCTTATTAAATATTAACTAAACCCCAAACTCAAATCTGTGGTGAAGCCTGACACCTAATGGTGAAAAGTAGGGTACTGAACTGGCCATCTGCTATTGGCTGGTCTTTGGTGCCAGGTGATGTCACCACCAGTTGTACTATATAGAAGGTGACATCTCCTGGCACCAAAGACCAGCCAATAGCAGATGTTCCGTTCAGTATCCTACTTTTCACCATTAGATGTCAGACTTCACCACAGATTTGAGTTTGGGGTTTAGTTACTTGTTAAAATATCACTTTCAAATTAGTTGTAATGACACAGTCTAATGTTAAGGGTAAAAATGCAACTGTCATGGTTGCAAACAGTAGACCCAATGTTGTGCTTTGTGTTTCCAATTAGGTAGTTCTTGGAATCCCTTTCAGTAGTCCTATAAAAAGATGCTTAAAGAGTAACTAAACCCCAAACCCAAACCTGTGGTGAAGCCTGACACCTAAAAAAAAGTAGGGTACTGAACTGGCCATCTGCTATTGGCTGGTCTTTGTGCCAGGTGATGTCACCTTCTATAGAGTACAACAAGTGGTGACATCACCTGGCACAAAGACCAGCCAATAGCAGATGGCCAGTTCAGTACCTTACTTTTCACCATTAGGCATCAGACTTCACCACAGATTTGGGTTTGGAGTTAAGTTACTCTTTAAAATAAGCAGTTCACTAGTGCTGCAGAACCTGCCACTGATGGTCGTTATGACATTTCATGTTACAACAATGCATTTGGAGAAATCCCGCATGGCTTACGTTTAAAACAAAGCTTCAGACGCCAAAATCCTTGAGTCATCCATGCTGCCACGTGTCCATACATCTGTCCCTGCCGTTGTTTGCAGAGTCCAGAGGGCCTGTTCAGCCCCCGCCTGACCTTAAGGAAGCGTCTGGTAAACCACATCCTGGGCCTCAGCCCCAGGCCTCTGAGTGTCTCTGTCCCAGCCGACTACTTAAACTGTGCCTCGCCTCGCCCCCGAGCGGGCGGCGACAGGGCCCAAAGACCCCTCTCCTGGGGCTGTGTATGTAGTCACCCACAGTGTTAACTCTTGTTTTTTTCTCTGGGCCCACAAAATCACTTCCAAGGTGCCGTTACATCTCAATCATCTTCAGTTGACGGGTGTGGATTCCAAAATGCTTAGCAATGCTGTTGTATGCCAAAACTCATTTGGCATCGTGTTAGAGAACGGTGGCGCTTCGCATTTGCTTTCACTGCCCTCCTCATTAAGCTTCAGCGGTGGGTGAAAAAAAAAAAGTAATTTGTGTCACAGAATTCCCTGTGGCAAGAAGGCTTACTTATTTCTTCTTGCATCCATTAATAATTTCCCTGATTTAGGAACTTTGAGGGGAGAAGCGGTGGAGGTGGAAGTGGTGGTGGTGTGTTCCATTTTGTGATATTTTGTGTTGTATCATCCCTGGTGTGTGGACTGGACTCCACATTAACTTCTCTTGGTTGAATCATAATCATCAAAATAATTACCCGAATTTAACAAGGCAAATGTACTAAGAACACAGCAACTGCCTGGGAGAGTATTTGCAGAAAAAATGGTAATTGGGTTTGATAAGCAGGTTTGTCACTTACTTCTTTCGTCAGTCTGACCGGCTGAATGGGTTTGGGTGTGTAACATTTCTGTGACCAAACAGGAGGCCATTGACCCCAGGAGGCAGATGGTGATGGGGAACCAGGTGATTGACGCCCGTGGGAGGAAGTTCACCAAGAGGCTGGTGGATATCAGAGAGCTGAACGAACAGGCCAAGGTCATCGACGACCTCAAGTAAGAGATGCTACTTACATTGCTATAATCAGGCCGAATAACCTCCATCACTTGTAGAGGGTTTACTCTGAAGGATGTCAGGACATTCATTGGCTGTCCTGTTGGAGTGTTTGGATTCAAAATGCACACCCTGTTTTCTTGACCTCAGGAAACTGGGGGCCAGTGAGGGCACCATCAACCAGGAGATCCAGCGCTATCAGCAGTTGGAGTCTGTGGCCGTGAACGACATCAGGAGAGATGTCAGGAAGAAACTGCGTCGCTCCAGCATGAGGGTGAATGCACATCTTTGAGTTTGAGTACCACCAGCTTAAAAGTTAAAATGATACCTGTCATATCTGTCTTATGACAACAGAGCGTTGGCCGAACATGGACTTGTAAGAAATCCTGTTTTGGACTTTGCGTTTGTGTGTGTTCCTTACCAGGCGGCCTCTCTAAAGGACAAGTGGGGCCTGGGCTACAAACCAAGCTACAACCGCTCCAAAAGCATCTCAGCAGCAGCAGGCCGGCCCCCTCTAAAGAGGATGGACCGACAGAGGTAATACAGGAGGGCATGCTGATCCTAGTGTAGAGTAGTCTTTTTCCACGGTATCATATCATCACTGAAATGTCACTCTTAAGGGTGCTACGTGTAGCATTTTTCAACATCACACATAGCACCTTCAGCAGTGGAATTTTTTATTTTTTTTACTGGAGTCAGAATAATTGAGTAGAAAGAACTGGAAATCCAACTACACATTGAGTAGTATTTTACTGAACACAGATTTAGACTGTACTGATACCCTGTTTTAGCCTGTTATCACCCCATGTCAGTATTTGTATCGGTGCATCTCTTTTTCAATTCTCTCTGCCTTCAGTTCCAGAATAGGGGATGTAGATGACTTGCCAGATATCCGCGTGGATGCATCCTCCCCCGGGCCCAGGGTCACGTTCAACATCCAGGACACGGTAATCAAACCTCCACAAGTTCGTACATGCTCACATAATAGAGAAAGCTACAACACTTTAAGGCTTTTATCAGATTTTATTGCACTGTACAGTAAATCCTCTCTTGATACATTTGTTTTAACCAAACCAAATATTGAATGCTTTTTAGTTTCATGTCCTTTTATGTTGATGTACATGCGTAGGGCCCTCTCATCTCATCCTCCATTTCTATGTGCGTTTGTCAACAATGGGGATTATGTCACGGTGTTGTTACAGGAATTAAAATATATCATCAGTCAACAGCAGAATGTGCTCAGGCGTTTTCAGTGTAATCACCTGTACACAATAGAGTCGTTTGGGCTATTTAATCATAGCGGCGGCTCTTTTGATCCATCATTGGGGGCTGTACAGTTTATTTTAAAGACCGCTTGAAGGGAGTAGCCATTGTGCTCAAAGTGCAATTTCGCCTCCTCCTTGTAAAATGTTCTGTTTTTTTATTTTTTATTTTGGATGAGCTACGTTCTGATGTCTCTTTTGTTCAATTAAAGATTAATAATCAGGGCTTGGACTCCACAAACACGCCTGTCAGTCCAGGAGAGGTATTCAAGGTATATGGAACCAAAGATGAAATCTAACACATGGGGAAGAATGCCTAACCAAAACCAGATTCTGTTTCCTCTTCTCCTCTGTGATTACCTTGGACAACGCTCATATGATTTGGAATATGCAAAATTCCAAACAAGATGGTGAAATACTAGCCTCCCCTAGTCTTTTTTGAATATATGCATCCATGTTCAGTTCTACAATAATCTTATGTTGAACAGAGATGTGCTTTTTCAGTGTTTTTTTTTCTGTGTTTTATAACTCCCATTTATTTCACGAGGGAAGTTGTGTCGCTAGTCACATTCCTTATTTATTCCTGGTGCTTATATGCAACAAAGTAATTTCCCTGCATGATATGAAGACTTACATGTAAATAGATACTTGTAATTGAAATTATGCGTAATTGAAATTACACTTAATTGCATTATGAAGGCACACGTTCCCATCCTGTCTTGAAATTGCATAATAATCCAAATCAATTTTGCTTCAACCTTAATGTACTTACTGGTTTCCAGCAGCTATGCATGGTTAACTTCTGACCCAAGGCCTGTCAGCTGTATTGTCTGTCAGCCACAGTAGCACCTCATTCACACCTAACATCATTAAAAACCCAGTGCAGATAAAAGATCCATCTAGGCTGCCATTTCACAGACACCAATCCAGCTTTAAAGGTGCTATGTGTAGCATTCAATATAACATTATCACATTAATTGTGACACCTTGGTATGATTACAGTAAACAAATGAGACCATGGTCAACATGATTGTTAGGCTGTATCTCACGCTAGTAGCATTGCAAAGAGGATGTTGCTGCTTGTCCTCCCTCCCCCGCCCTTGCATCGCTCCATGTGCATTTTTCTCTTTGACTTTATTGAAGAGGATAAACATGAAGAAGATGATTTTTCCCATCAGCCTTTCACTCCTTCCACCATCTGCCGTTGTGAGAAGTTTTAGCTCCGTTTGCTCTGGAAGAACAGCGCCCTCTTCCTGTTTTGTGCCGTAAAGCAATCCAGCAGATTTCCCGCCAAATCCGACCAGCTGACTCACAATGGAAAATGCAGTGTAGAGACAATCTTCTTGGCAATGGTCTCGTTTGTTCATGGTTATTGTAATAATGTCTGAAAATTAATATGTTAATGATTTATTGATGTTAAAATGCTACACCTGATACCTTTTTAAACAACTGTAAAGTGTCAGTAGGCCTCAAAATATTGTAAACTAAATTGTGATTAAAGCCAGGCTCATTTGACTTTCATCAGAAAAAGTTTGCTAAAAATACACTTTTTGATTCAAAAATGAATAATTAAAAAAATAACTGATTGACCTATGGAGGTTTTGCTGGGTGTATTTTACACCTGTGTTTAAATGAGGCTTGGTGTTTATCTGGGTTGAATGGATCTATCTGCTGTGGGATTTCCCCACTTGGTGTAAATGATAAAAATCTTTTTCACTATACAACGCCTCCAATAATCACTCTTCACAGTTTCTAGTGGGTTTTTTTGATAACTGACCCGGACTGACTCTGCTCAAGGCTATATGACTAAGCGTTTGCTTCTCTTGTCAATCATTTGGCCTCAAAACCCTCCTGGCACCGACTGACTGAAGAACTTTGCTGACTATAACTGGACTGATGCCTTGCCAGTGGTTTTCTGTTGGCTAATAAACACAGACTTTAGATGGGCAATGAAAGAACATATCAAATGATGTCCAAGAGTTGACCCTCTGTACACTTGTGTTGATATTTAGGAGCAGTCAGCCTTGGGGATCTGTAGTCACATTCAGGCTTTTTCTGGAGCTATCACTATGGATAGTAGACTTGTAGACTAGTAGACTTTCTCTGGCTTTTTTCATTATCACTGTCTTGAGATCAAATGTATTTCACCTTCACTCTGTCAAGGTGTTATGACATCCTCATCTTCCTCCTCATCTCACACTGTCTCTCTTTCCTGCCTCCTTACAGAACATGCATGACCTCTCAACTCCTCTAAAAACAATTTCAGGCTGATAGTGTTCTGTGTTATTGGACATATAAACATCCAAAACCATATCATAGATCTATAATGTGCTATTAAATACGCATTTAGCATTGAAGTCAAAACTCAATGGATCATTAAGTGCCACAAATTCATAAAATAAAATAATTATTTTGAGCAACAAGCGCCACGGTCCATTTTACAGAACGCTATCTCCTTCAAAATTCGACTCACCATTATGACTTCATGGCTAGCCTCCTACTTAAAGACATCAGCTACATCTACAGCATTTGCTTTTATCAAATTACTCTGATCGTAGCCTTCAGCACTGATGACTCTTAAGTAGGAAGTGACCTCATCAAAGTCATAATGCAGAGGCTTATGTGTTCCCGTTTGAAATTCTTGACTCTCTAACGCTGCCCTTCTCTGAAGTTCCCTGAGGAGACAGAAACGGACCTGTTGTCAGTCACCATTGACGAGCCACCCCATCCTCATCATCACCATCATCTCCATTCCCCAACCGTTAGCGAGGGCCAGCACCCAGTTTTCAGTGCGCCCGCCACCCCCGCCGTCTTTTCACCCGCCCTTCCCTTCCAGCACGACGACATGAGGCGCGACGAGCTCTCCTCCTCCTCCTCCGAGGACTCAGACAAGGAGGACGAGTTTGAACGTGAGAGGCCGCCTAGCTACCGACGGCCTGTGTGAGTTGTCTTTTTGTTTTTGGCTACTCAAAGAAAGCATTGTTATGGTGAATGTTAGATGAAACGAAGCACTGCTACAGTCACTTCATAAACTTTGTGTGGAAGCTTCAGGTTTTTTTTAAAGAGTAACTAAACCCAAACCCAAACATGTGGTGAAGGGTACTTAACTGGCCACCTGCTATTGGCTGGTCTTTGGTGCCAGGTGATGTCACCTTCTATAGAGAACAACAGGTATTGACATCACCTGGCACCAAAGACCAGCCAATAGCAGATGGCCAGTTCAGTACCCTACTTTTCACCATTAGGTGTCAGGCTTCACCACAGATTTGGGTTTGGTAACTGGTGCCAGGTGATGTCACCTTCTATAGAGTACAACAGCTGGTGACATCACCTGGCACCAAAGATCAGCCAATAGCAGAGGGCCAGTTCAGTACCCTACTTTTCACCATTAGGTGTCAGGCTTCACCACAGATTTGGGTTTGGGGTTTAGTTCCTCTTTAATTACATCTCCCTTTCCTCTTTCTTCCCAGCCAAGCGTCTCACAGGAAGTCGTCAGGCTTCGCCGCTGTCAGTCAGCTGTTCAGCGAGCGCTGGCCGAGCACACCTAGCAATCGCAGCTTCATTAGCCCGCCAACTGAGAGAAACATTGACTTCGAGCTGGACGTCCGGGTGGAGATTGACAGCGGCAAGTGTGTCCTGCATCCCACTACTCAGCAACCTGAACATGAGGACATCTCCTTCAGGAGGTACGACGAAACACGCAAGTACATTCAGATAACTAAACAAATAAAGCGTAAGTAGCTTTTTTCCTGTGACAGCACTCTTCTCCTTCTGGCATTTTGTAGGAGTTGTGAGCGCAGCCTCAGGAGTCTGGACCAGGAGTCTCCGCCAAAGAAGAAGAAGCTGCAGCCCACCTACACCTCCACCACCCACCTCCTAGCGGGCAAGAAGTGTCCCTCCTCCCTGCAGACCAAATCCAATGACATGGAGACCACCGTCTTCTACATTCCAGGAGTAGACGTTAAGGTCAGCTTCTCTCTCATCACCCAAGTGGTCCACAAGCCTCTGGTGAAAGAACATGATCAAGGATTAATTATCAGAAATAAAATCCGGATGTCCTTTGCCAAACCCAGACTACATGAACTACACTCGAACAAAAAGCACAGACACTTAGATTGCAGTTTAGGCAAGGTGTCTTCATGTAGCCAGTTTTTGAGCAACACCATTTTTTTCTTTGTATCGTATTTCTCTACTTCTCCCATATCCTATCTACCATTGCAATCTAAGGGGTTGCACTTCTTGTTCTATATCTGAGAAGTTTTTTAAAAAGATCCAGTAGTGGTGATATTGGCTTAAAATTGAGACTGCAGTGCACTGCCTTCAATTCTTACAGCAATTTGTCACATTGCGATGGGTCAGAAAGGGATAAATTTGAGCTGACATGAACAGAATACATTGTCTGGATTTTGTCAAGCCCTTTCCAAAAATCACATCCAAAAAGCATTGCAAACATTTGTGCACTAAATTCCATTTGTGGTCAAAAATCTTGCATGTTAGGGTAAAAAGGACAACTTAAACTTAAGCAATAGAGATAGATCATGATTAATTTATGAGTATCTTTTTTTCTACTTTGAAACGTGACATCTTCTTTTTTGTTCCCCCCAGTTGCACTACAACTCCAAGACCCTGAAGACGGAGTCGCCCAACGCCTCGCGCGGATCCTCGCTCCCCCGCACGCTCTCCAAAGAATCGAAGCTGTATGGTATGAAAGATAGCGGCCCTCCAAACCCTCCCAATGCTGTCCAAAGCAAGACTAACTCGCTCCTACCTCCCCCGCCCCCACCTCTTCCATCAGGTACTGAGCATTTCCTCATCCTCACTTGCATGCCCTAGCACCATCCGCAATCACCGTCACTAGAGCGCCACGCCTCTCCACTCTGGCCGCGTACATCCGCACTAGGCCCACCTGATCAAATGCATGCAGCTTCGGCCCTTATTTTGTGGCATGATTCCAGAGGGCACCTTTGATCAAACGGGCTCCTGCGTATTGAAGGAAAGATTGGGTGATTCTCAAAAGACACCGAAGTCAAAAAGACTACTATTGACCTGACTTCTACTTATTTAAAGTGTATGAAATGCACTTTAAATTAATTTGATTTGACTGATCAAGAAGTTGGTCATTGAACGCCCAGGATCCAAATTGTAAATCCCACTCAAAAGTGTTGTAGATAACATGTTGTCCAGGCTACTGACATAAACTCCCATGTGTCCCGGCAGCCAAAGGGAAGGGCAGTGGAGGGGTGAAGACGGCCAAGCTGTATGCCTGGGTGGCCCTGCAGACCCTGCCGGAGGAAATGGTCATCAGCCCCTGTCTGCTGGACTTCCTGGAAAAGGCCCTGGAGACCATTCCTATCACTCCTGTGGAGAGGAACTATGCAGGTCGGTGTGTTTGTTGGGAGTTTTTCGGTTAAGTGCGACGCAACATCTGGTCTTTATGTATACTGTTCCTCAGAAAGCGTTTACAATGGAACCTAGTTGTGTGTCTGGTATTCATAGATGACTCTTGTCTTTGTGTTCCTCCGTCAGCTGTGGCCTCCCAGGAAGAGGACATGGGTCAGTTTGAGCCGGTGGAGCAGCTGGAGGAGTCCACCACCTCCCTGGTGTCCTCGTCCACGTCGGCCTACTCCTCCTTCCCTGTGGACGTGGTGGTCTACGTCCGAGTCCAGGTACTGACGCACAGCCTGGCTGCACACCCAGCTGCGAGGAGATGAACCTTGATTTCAAACAAAGAATGATTTTGCTTTTTCAATTTTTGCTTTTTATTTGATTCGTTATCAGAGGAGGCCTAGAGGCTGAAAACGATTTAGTACTTCACAAGAAAAAAAAAAGCAAAAACTTTATAAAAATAAGAAAAAATAGACCTGATAATAAATGTATATAGTAGAAATCTGCTTTTTTCCTATCGCATAGATCATCTTGCGACCCCCCCCCAAAATTATCTTGCGACACTTTAATGGTCATTCATCTGTTTCTCAAAAAGGTCTATAAAATAAGTGACAGAGGACAAGACAGATGCCATATGTGTTGCCAGAATGCAGGAGAAGTTATAACAGCTTCACTAGGAAGATAGAGAAAACATCCGGTCGCATCCTTCCCATCTGTTTCTATCTGTAATGTCCCTTTGGACATTTTTTGAAACCTGTACAGTCATACTGTTGGATATGCAGTTAAGCATTTTGAATCGAAGTGAATCAGACTGAATTATCATTTATCACGCATGTCTCCAGCCCTCTCAGATCCGCTTCAGCTGCCTGCCGATGTCCCGGGTGGAGTGCATGCTCAAGCTGCCCTCCCTGGACCTGGTCTTCTCCTCCAACCGCGGCGAGCTGGAGACCCCGACGGGAACCCACCCCGCCGACGGGCCGCACCCGCCCTCCTCCACCCCGCCGGGGCAGCACATCCCCAAGCCTCCCCCCAGCAAAGGTCAGGAGAGCACTAGTTAGCATTTTGTTTTGGAAGAATAATGATACTCGGAAAAGGAGAGAAATGTAAATAGTCGTGAGTCGTGATTTAATGTTGCTCACAGCTTGTTCCCTTGCATTAATTTCTTTGCTCTCTGGTCTGATTTTATGCCAAATCCTGCAGGTTATGAAATGAAATAAATTAATTAATAAATACATAAAATGTTTGCAGTGTTTGACAGAATGCAAGTCAAAAGCACTGTCAATAGAGCTTGATAGAAGTCATAGATTAACTCTTTCTCCTCTCCTCTCCTCTCCTTCACAGCGTCTCCCCTGCTGGGCAGCCCTCTGGGCAGGAGCCGCCACAGCAGCAGCCAGTCGGACCTCACCGGCCCCCCCAGCAGCTCCTCGGGCCTCAGCTTCACCGCCTGCATGTCCGACTTCTCCCTCTACGTCTTCCACCCCTACGGTGCCGGCAAACAGAAGTCCGCCGTCACCGGGCTGCCGCCGGGTCCCGGGCCATTAGGTACGGAAAGGGGGAAAAGGGAAAACTTTTCACCATATTCTCCTGTCCTATTAGAGACTATTATAAATACTAGGGTTATAGTTTGTCTAACCCAAACATCAATTGGCTGAGAAAATGAACAGTGTCTAATATAAGATTTGTCTCTGTGGTCACATGTCATTATAACCCTTCCCCAGACCAAATGCTAGATCAGATTTCTGTAAAACAAACGTGCTTATTCTTTCTATTCTTATTCTTCTCCAAGGTCTAGTGTAGATGTGAATAACCATTAATGAGTGTGCTGAGAGTTACTTTTTTGTGCTGATGGCTGTACAGTGTTATCATATGCCATGAGTTATGAAAGTTTGTGAGTTTATGAAAGGCCCCTATGATAAGAAGCTTTATTGATTCCTTTGGGGAAACTGGGTCATGTACTTGGTGTTGTATAAACATAAAAATAGAGTATAAACAATTGGGATTATATAAACATTTTCAGCCATCAGTTCAGCGCATCAAGTAGGCTGTATGAGTAGGAAGTATTGGTATCAGTATTGATTGCTTACATGTATGGATTTACTTACAGATATTACTTATATGGGCCAGTAATGGGTGTGCCAAGACCTTTGTCAGGCTCTAGTTGCAGCTCACTGCCATTGAAACACACACTACACCCCTTCATGGATTAATATCTCATCTGCTGGGCTGTCAGTCCCATTTTGATGCACTACTATTGATTATTGTAACATAATGTATGGCTGGATGTCACTCTGCTATTTTCTTTACCTCATTCTGTCAGAGGAGAGCATCAAAGGCTGGAAATAAGGATAATTTATTATGTCTGAAGTTCAAAATAGGCTTGTTAAGAGTGATGCTGTATGTACAGTATCTGATGTTTGTTGGAAGTGGATGTATTATGTATGCTAGTTTCTATTTCTGTACAGGCGCACAGTGTATTTCAACACTGTTTTCCTAAGGGAGTAAAGCAGTTTTCATCTAATGACCAGGAAAACTGAAGTCGCCCACCAGAGCGTTGTCGAACAGAATGCAACGCACAGCAGGAAAAAATGTAGTTTCAATCTTAGTTTTAGTTTTTTAACCATGCTCTAAATATAGTGAGTCATAATGTCATTATACTGTGAAAGAAATTTGCACCTCAACAGGCTTACGCAATGTACCTGTGTTACTTTATGACATTGAAATGCCCTAAAGATAATCCTGAGAATATAATAATTAGATATTAGTGAGATCAGTGTGTCACATGTTGTGTTTTTCAAGGTACAGTGGACGAGGAGCCGTCTTCGGTCACAGGGAGGAAGGACTCTCTGAGCATCAACCTGGAGTTCGTAAAGGTCAGCCTGTCCAGGATGAGGCGGACAGGAGGCCCCACCTTCATTGAGAGCTTCATCCCTGCCAAGGGTGGCAAGATGGACACCACCCTCATCAATATCTCAGGTACTGAGATACTGGCCATTCCTGTGCAGTGTAGGCAAGGTTTATTTTTACAGCAGTGCATTGATTATGACAGTTCCTACTGGAATATCATGGAATTCAGAGAGGTGTTTTCCACACGGGAAAGTCAGGGAATTTGGTCAATTCTCTGGGAAAGTCAGGGAATATCAGAACTTTAAGTCCCTTTACAGGAATATACCAGAATGTATTTTAGATGATGGTTTTCAGCTGTTTTTCTCCACAGCAAGACCATCTGTGGTAGAAACCAGACTGCTTAACCCTTTAGAAAAACAACATTAACAAACCAGGAAAGAAGAACATTTTTAGGTCATGGTAGTGTTATGACTTAGTTATGACAAGTCATGGAATTTTACATCAGAGACAAAGGCAGGGTTCTTATTCGGGAGCTCATATTCGGGAACTTATATGATGGTAAAGTAGCTTAATCCCTCGCGGTGCATCAATATGTTTGTCTCTCTCATAAATGCAAATGACCAATGTAACCTTCTCTCCTCAGCCGTGTGCGACATTGGCTCCGCCTCCTTCAAGTACGACATGAGACGACTGAGCGAGATCCTGGCCTTTCCCAGGGCCTGGTACCGCCGAAGCATCGCCAGGCGCCTCTTCCTCGGAGACCAGACCATCAACCTGCCAGGTGACTCTTTGGCCTGCAGTTTGTTGTGTAAAATCTGTGCTCCAGCGTAACATTTCCAAACCTGTCCTTTTACTTACATCTCAACCTTTACCTCCACCGTCAGCCTCCGGCCCGGCCACCCCGGACTCCGCTGAGAACGTCACCCAGCACCTGTCCCCCGAGTCCAGCCGCAAAGCCTACTGGCGGACATGGGACGGCAGCACCGGCGGGCAGCACATGCCCCAGTCCCCCAACGTCTTTTCGGAGCACTCTGCCGGGAGCAACATGTCCCCGGGCGGCCTGGCCCACCTCAAGTCCCCGGCGCCCGGTCGCACCAGGAGCGTGTCCGATTCTTCCGCCCCTAGAAGAGGTAATTACAAAAACTCATTTCAGACATCAA